>NW_025750696.1:0-18099 GCF_021184085.1 Oncorhynchus gorbuscha | reverse complement strand
AGTACCAACCTTGTCTTTATACCTGTTCAGACAACACCCTTCAGGGGCAGTAAATCACCAACCTTGTCTTTATACCTGTTCAGACAACACCCTCCAGGTGGAAGTATGCACACTTTTAGTTTGTATACTAACTACAGTGATTATGACAGTCCACCACAACCTAATAATAATAATAATAATAATAATGTATTAAAACTTCTATAGAGCTTTTAATTATATATATATATATATATATATCTCAACATACCTTGTCATGATACGGAAGGGGTGGGCAGCATTAAATCTCATCAACTGGTGTTTTCCATTTATTAGAAAATTGGAAAATGTTCTTTGCAGGAAAAGTGTCCTACACACAGAAATAGATAGAGGACTCATCTTTATGTGTGGTTTATTTGATGGAATATAAGTTTCCTAAGGCTTAGGTTGTTACGAGTGTACTGACATAAAAGGGTCATGTGACATCCAGATAACTTTGAGGGGGAAAAAAACACATTATATCGAAGTTGTGCCTGTTATTCACACACAAATCTGCCCTCATTGTCTAGAATGGTTCTACCTGATCTTGCCTCCTCCCACTGCCTTTAACACATTTATTTTCATTGTTAGATCAGCCACTTTAAATTCTGGTCAATATAATGAATAGTCTGTGCTACAACCCATAGGAATCCCCACCCACTTGACTACTTTAAAATGGCAGAAGAATGGTGGAAGCCTTCAATGGTGCTGCCCATACTAAAACAGCCTTTTGGCCACTAAAGGTCTCTGTCAATCTCTATGGTAATACCTCATAACAGACGCTCCTCATTGGTTGTTTTAAAGTTATTCGACGTCGGGGGTTTCCGTTTCCTGTACGGTTGCTAAGTAACACTTCCTGTGCGTTGAACGTGTAGAAAAGTAAATAACGCCTAAACATGGTGCACTAATTGGGATTATTGGTAAATCGGAAATCGTTTTTCGCGTGAAAATAGTCTTACCTTTGAGAACTGTAGATTTAGCGGCAAAAAATCATGACACTGACAACGATTAAAGACGGCGAATACACCGCCACTGTCTACAAAATGGTGAGAAGTTGGTCGCTTGCATAGCTAACGTTTACATACCATAGATACCAACGCTTGCCATGATAGCAAGCTAGCTGATAATGAAACGGGTTATTTTAACTTGTGGTATTTTATCAAGTTATCATGTTGATTATTTAGCGAATTCAAGCTAGCTAACGTCACAATACGAATGTCACAAATTGGGGCTATAGCAGGCTAGCTAACTTTGATTAAGCTAGCCTGACAGACCCTTCAATTTCAAGGCTCATGCTATAGCCTAGTGTGTGACAACATAGCTAGCTAGATAGCTAATGTATTATTTTATAACTAGCTGCTAACTCTGTTCTCCTATAGATCAAAGATGGGCGGTATGGAGAGGCTGTCCACATCCTCAGCAATGAACTGCAGAAACAGATGAAGGTAGTGTGTGTGTGTGTGTGTGTGTGTGTGTGTGTGTGTGTGTGTGTGTGTGTGTGTGTGTGTGTGTGTGTGTGTGTGTGTGTGTGTGTGTGTGTGTGTGTGTGTGTGTGTGTGTGCTCCCAGATCTGTTGTCTCCTCCTATAGCCTGGTCTCAGATCTGTTTTCTCCTTCTATAGCCTGATCTGTTGTCTCCTTCTATAGCCTGGTCACAGATCTGTTTTCTCCTTCTATAGCCTGGTCTCAGATCTGTTTTCTCCTTCTATAGCCTGGTCCCAGGTCTGTTGTCTCCTATAGCCTGGTCCCAGATCTGTTTTCTCCTTCTATAGCCTGGTCCCAGGTCTGTTGTCTCCTTCTATAGCCTGGTCCCAGATCTGTTTTCTCCTTCTATAGCCTGGTCTCAGATCTGTTTTCTCCTTCTATAGCCTGGTCCCAGGTCTGTTGTCTCCTATAGCCTGGTCCCAGATCTGTTTTCTCCTTCTATAGCCTGGTCCCAGGTCTGTTGTCTCCTTCTATAGCCTGGTCTCAGATCTGTTTTCTCCTTCTATAGCCTGGTCCCAGGTCTGTTGCCTCCTTCTATAACCTGGTCCCAGATCTGTTTTCTCCTTCTATAGCCTGGTCTCAGATCTGTTTTCTCCTTCTATAGCCTGGTCTCAGATCTGTTGTCTCCTTCTATAGCCTGGTCCCAGGTCTGTTGTCTCCTTCTATAGCCTGGTCTCAGATCTGTTTTCTCCTTCTATAGCCTGGTCTCAGATCTGTTGTCTCCTTCTATAGCCTGGTCCCAGGTCTGTTGTCTCCTTCTATAACCTGGTCCCAGGTCTGTTGTCTCCTTCTATAGCCTGGTCTCAGATCTGTTTTCTCCTTCTATAGCCTGGTCCCAGGTCTGTTGTCTCCTATAGCCTGCTCCCAGATCTGTTGTCTCCTCCTATAGCCTGGTCTCAGATCTGTTTTCTCCTTCTATAGCCTGATCTGTTGTCTCCTTCTATAGCCTGGTCACAGATCTGTTTTCTCCTTCTATAGCCTGGTCTCAGATCTGTTTTCTCCTTCTATAGCCTGGTCCCAGGTCTGTTGTCTCCTATAGCCTGGTCCCAGATCTGTTTTCTCCTTCTATAGCCTGGTCCCAGGTCTGTTGTCTCCTTCTATAGCCTGGTCCCAGATCTGTTTTCTCCTTCTATAGCCTGGTCTCAGATCTGTTTTCTCCTTCTATAGCCTGGTCCCAGGTCTGTTGTCTCCTATAGCCTGGTCCCAGATCTGTTTTCTCCTTCTATAGCCTGGTCCCAGGTCTGTTGTCTCCTTCTATAGCCTGGTCTCAGATCTGTTTTCTCCTTCTATAGCCTGGTCCCAGGTCTGTTGCCTCCTTCTATAACCTGGTCCCAGATCTGTTTTCTCCTTCTATAGCCTGGTCTCAGATCTGTTTTCTCCTTCTATAGCCTGGTCTCAGATCTGTTGTCTCCTTCTATAGCCTGGTCCCAGGTCTGTTGTCTCCTTCTATAGCCTGGTCTCAGATCTGTTTTCTCCTTCTATAGCCTGGTCTCAGATCTGTTGTCTCCTTCTATAGCCTGGTCCCAGGTCTGTTGTCTCCTTCTATAACCTGGTCCCAGGTCTGTTGTCTCCTTCTATAGCCTGGTCTCAGATCTGTTTTCTCCTTCTATAGCCTGGTCTCAGATCTGTTGTCTCCTTCTATAGCCTGGTCCCAGGTCTGTTGTCTCCTTCTATAACCTGGTCCCAGGTCTGTTGTCTCCTTCTATAGCCTGGTCCCAGATTTGTTTTCTCCTTCTATAGCCTGGTCTCAGATCTGTTTTCTCCTTCTATAGCCTGGTCTCAGATCTGTTTTCTCCTTCTATAGTCTGGTCCCAGGTCTGTTGTCTCCTATAGCCTGGTCCCAGATCTGTTTTCTCCTTCTATAGCCTGGTCCCAGGTCTGTTGTCTCCTTCTATAGCCTGGTCTCAGATCTGTTGTCTCCTTCTATAGCCTGGTCTCAGATCTGTTGTCTCCTTCTATAACCTGGTCCCAGGTCTGTTGTCTCCTATAGCCTGGTCTCAGATCTGTTGTCTCCTTCTATAGCCTGGTCTCAGATCTGTTGTCTCCTTCTATAGCCTGGTCTCAGATCTGTTGTCTCCTTCTATAGCCTGGTCTCAGATCTGTTGTCTCCTTCTATAGCCTGGTCCCAGATCTATCGTCTCCTTCTATAGCCTGCTCCCAGTTTGTGCTATTGCCAACTCCATTGCTGTCACCGGCAAGCCAATGTTTAGCTTGCTAATGAGTAACTTGTCATGATAGCTTGTGATGATAGCACAAACAGACTGTCCCTCAGACTATTTCATTGGACAATACATCTAGGGCTCGATTCAATCCGTATCTGCAAAGTTAATCGCTATAGCGTTCTTTAAATTTTAAAGGTAATTTTCAATTACCTATAGACAATATATGCAGCGTTTACCGTGACTGCAATCTCATGGAATGCGGGAACATTACCTTTAAATGTCAATCGCCATATAGTGCTGAACTTGGGCGATATGGATTGAATGGAGTCCGTAATCTTCTTATTCTCCTCCTCCTCTACCTTCTCCTCCTCCTCCCAGTCACGGGCAGCCCTGTCTCTGCTAGGCTACTGCTACTACCACATGCAGGACTTCACCAACGCAGCAGAGTGCTATGAGCAGCTGACCCAGCTACACCCCGAGGTGGAGGAGTACAGGCTGTATTACGCCCAGTCTCTGTACGGGGCCTGTGCCTACCCGAGGCCATGAAGGCTACCTTTCTATTGGACAACCCTACCAGCCACACCAAGGTACACTTCCTACATCAAGTTATAATACCAAGGTAGAGGTAGAATCAGTGCTTCATTTGAGCCGGATCCTGCCACAACAGGACCCAGAACCTCTCAGTTTTGGACTGTTTTGATCCGGAACCTCTCCTGCCCCACCAGGTAGAGTTATAATGTTTACTACCAGGTAGAGTTATAATGTTTACTACCAGGTAGAGTTATAATGTTTACTAAAAGATAGAGTCATAATGTTTACTACCAGGTAGAGTTATAATGTTTACTACCAGGTAGAGTTATAATGTTTACTACCAGGTAGAGTTATAATGTTTACTACCAGGTTTACTAGAGTTATAATGTTTACTAGTCATAATGTTTACTACCAGGTAGAGTTATAATGTTTACTACCAGGTAGAGTTATAATGTTTACTACCAGATAGAGTCATAATGTTTACTTCCAGGTAGAGTTATAATGTTTACTACCAGGTAGAGTCATAATGTTTACTACCAGGTAGAGTCATAATGTTTACTACCAGGTAGAGTTATAATGTTTACTACCAGGTAGAGTTATAATGTTTACTACCAGGTAGAGTTATAATGTTTACTACCAGATAGAGTTATAATGTTTACTACCAGGCAGAGTTATAATGTTTACTACCAGGTAGAGTTATAATGTTTACTACCAGGTAGAGTTATAATGTTTACTACCAGGTAGAGTTATAATGTTTACTACCAGGTAGAGTTATAATGTTTACTACCAGGTAGAGTCATAATGTTTACTACCAGCCCCACCAGGTAGAGTTATAATGTTTACTACCAGGTAGAGTTATAATGTTTACTACCAGGTAGAGTTATAATGTTTACTACCAGGTAGAGTTATAATGTTTACATCCAGGTAGAGTTATAATGTTTACTACCAGGCAGAGTTATAATGTTTACTACCAGGTAGAGTTATAATGTTTACTACCAGGTAGAGTTATAATGTTTACTACCAGGTAGAGTTATAATGTTTACTACCAGGTAGAGTTATAATGTTTACTACCAGGTAGAGTCATAATGTTTACTACCAGCCCCACCAGGTAGAGTTATAATGTTTACTACCAGGTAGAGTTATAATGTTTACTACCAGGTAGAGTTATAATGTTTACTACCAGGTAGAGTTATAATGTTTACTACCAGGTAGAGTTATAATGTTTACTACCAGGTAGAGTTATAATGTTTACTACCAGGTAGAGTTATAATGTTTACTACCAGGTAGAGTTATAATGTTTACTACCAGGTAGAGTTATAATGTTTACTACCAGGTAGAGTTATAATGTTTACTACCAGGTAGAGTTATAATGTTTACTACCAGGTAGAGTCATAATGTTTACTACCAGCCCCACCAGGTAGAGTTATAATGTTTACTACCAGGTAGAGTTATAATGTTTACTACCAGGTAGAGTTATAATGTTTACTACCAGGTAGAGTCATAATGTTTACTACCAGCCCCACCAGGTAGAGTTATAATGTTTACTACCAGGTAGAGTTATAATGTTTACTACCAGGTAGAGTTATAATGTTTACTACCAGGTAGAGTTATAATGTTTACTACCAGGTAGAGTTATAATGTTTACTACCAGGTAGAGTCATAATGTTTACTACCAGCCCCACCAGGTAGAGTTATAATGTTTACTACCAGGTAGAGTTATAATGTTTACTACCAGGTAGAGTTATAATGTTTACTACCAGGTAGAGTTATAATGTTTACTACCAGGTAGAGTTATAATGTTTACTACCAGGTAGAGTTATAATGTTTACTACCAGGCAGAGTTATAATGTTTACTACCAGGTAGAGTTATAATGTTTACTACCAGGTAGAGTTATAATGTTTACTACCAGGTAGAGTTATCTTACCACCCTGAGATATAATTCTGTTCTTCAACCATATTCTCTCTTCTGACCCATGTTCTGTCCATCTCTCCCACAGATGATCAAACTGCAGGCATCCATCAAATACGGAGAAGAGGAGTACTCTGGAGCGAAGGTTAGTAGAGACTAGTATTGGACATATACTGGACTTGGCCATAACTAGAACCATAATTAGCACCAGAACTAGAACCATGACTAGAACCATGAATAGATCTAGAACCATGACTAGAACCAGAACTAGAACCTGAACTAGAACTAGAACCATGACTAGAACATCAATTGAACCATGACTAGAACCAGAACTAGAACCATGACTTGAACCTGAACTAGAACAATGACTAGAACTAGAACCATGACTAGAACATCAATTGAACCATGACTAGAACCATGACTAAAACCATGACTAGAACCTGAACTAGACCTATGACTAGACCTATGACTAGACCTATGACTAGAGCCATTGACTAGAACCATTGACTAGAACCAGAACTAGAACCAGAACTAAACCAGAACTAGAACCATAACTTAACTAGAAATTGAACAGAACTTAACTAGAACCATACCTTAACCAGAACTAGAACATAACTAAACCAGAACTGGAACTAGAACCAGAACTAAAGACCAGAATCATGTACCTGGTAGTTACTGTATGTCATGAGGTCAGGAGAACCTAATATAACCTGGTAGTTAGTTACTGTATGTCATGAGGTCAGGAGAACCTAATATAACCTGGTAGTTACTGTATGTCAGGAGAACCTAATATAACCTGGTAGTTACTGTATGTCATGAGATCAGGAGAACCTAATATAACCTGGTAGTTACTGTATGTCATGAGATCAGGAGAACCTAATATAACCTGGTAGTTACTGTATGTCATGAGGTCAGGAGAACCTAATATAACCTGGTAGTTACTGTATGTCAGGAGAACCTAATATAACCTGGTAGTTACTGTATGTCATGAGATCAGGAGAACCTAATATAACCTGGTAGTTACTGTATGTCATGAGGTCAGGAGAACCTAATATAACCTGGTAGTTACTGTATGTCATGAGGTCAGGAGAACCTAATATAACCTGGTAGTTAGTTACTGTATGTCATGAGGTCAGGAGAACCTAATATAACCTGGTAGTTACTGTATGTCAGGAGAACCTAATATAACCTGGTAGTTACTGTATGTCATGAGATCAGGAGAACCTAATATAACCTGGTAGTTACTGTATGTCATGAGGTCAGGAGAACCTAATATAACCTGGTAGTTACTGTATGTCAGGAGAACCTAATATAACCTGGTAGTTACTGTATGTCATGAGATCAGGAGAACCTAATATAACCTGGTAGTTACTGTATGTCATGAGGTCAGGAGAACCTAATATAACCTGGTAGTTACTGTATGTCATGAGGTCAGGAGAACCTAATATAACCTGGTAGTTACTGTATGTCATGAGGTCAGGAGAACCTAATATAACCTGGTAGTTACTGTATGTCATGAGATCAGGAGAACCTAATATAACCTGGTAGTTACTGTATGTCATGAGGTCAGGAGAACCTAATATAACCTGGTAGTTACTGTATGTCATGAGATCAGGAGAACCTAATATAACCTGGTTACTTGAGGTCAGGAGAACCTAATGTCATGAGGTCAGGAGAACCTAATATAACCTGGTAGTTACTGTATGTCATGAGGTCAGGAGAACCTAATATAACCTGGTAGTTACTCTATGTCATGAGGTCAGGAGAACCTAATATAACCTGGTAGTTACTGTATGTCAGGAGAACCTAATATAACCTGGTAGTTACTGTATGTCAGGAGAACCTAATATAACCTGGTAGTTACTGTATGTCATGAGGTCAGGAGAACCTAATATAACCTGGTAGTTACTGTATGTCATGAGGTCAGGAGAACCTAATATAACCTGGTAGTTACTGTATGTCATGAGGTCAGGAGAACCTAATATAACCTCTTATAACTGCTTAGTTAGTGTTTTTGATCCATTTAGAAACCCTTGTGACCCCTTATAACAAATGTCCTCAACTAATATGCCCTTATGACTCCCTATAACCCTTTATGACCTCTTATAAGCCCTTTATGAACCCTCTCCCTGTCAGACACTGGTAGAGCAGCTTCCCCAGGACGACCCAGACTATGAACGTGGACATGGGCTGTCTACTCTACAAGGAGGGGGAGTTACGAGGAGGCTTGCAAGAAGTTCATGTCTGCCATGCAGGTGCTGGGCTACCAACCAGGTAACTGCATGCACACAGAGGAAAACGTCTAACCTTTTGCCTGTCCTAAAAGTCTCTTGCATTTGCTGAATCTCTCTCTTCTTCCCCCTAATTCTCTCCTCCTCTCCCTCCCTCTCTCTCTCCTCTCCCCTAATTCTCTCCTCCTTTCCCTCCCTCTCTCTCCTCTCACCCCTAATTCTCTCCTCCTCTTCCTCCCTCTCTCTCCGCTCCCCTAAAGTCTCTTGCATTCTATCCTCCTCTCCCTCCGTCCCTCTCTCTCCTCCTCCCCCTAATTCTCTCCTCCTCTCCCTCCCTCTCTCCTCTCCCCTCTAATTCTCACCTCCTCTCTCTCCCTCTCTCTCCTCTCCCCCTAATTCTCTCCTCCTCTCCCTCCCTCTCTCCTCTCCCCCTAATTCTCTCCTCCTCTCCCTCCCTCCCTCTCTCTCCTCTCCCCCTAATTCTCTCCTCCTCTCCCTCCCTCTCTCTTCTCTCCCCTAATTCTCTCCTCCTCTCCCTCCCTCTCTCCTCTCCCCTCTAATTCTCACCTCCTCTCTCCCTCTCTCTCCTCTCCCCCTAATTCTCTCCTCCTCTCCCTCCCTCTCTCTCCTCTCCCCCCTCCCTATCTCCCTCAAACCCTAATTCCCTCCTCCTCTCCCTGCCTCTCTCTCCTCCCTCCTGTCTCAGAACTGTCCTACAACATAGGTCTGTGCTACTACAGTATGAAACAGTATGGTCAGGCCCTCAACTTCATGGGAGAGATCATCGAGAGAGGGATCAGAGAACATCCAGGTCGGCTTTAAAATGACAGCACACCTGTTTGGTTAGATACCTGATCACTCTGTTGGGGTTTTCCCTTAGTGACCCTCCTTCTCATCCATGTTTTCCCCTGACCATCCTGTGTCTCTCTGTGCTGTGCGTGTTCTCGTCGTCCAGAGCTGAGCGTTGGCATGACGACAGAGGGCATTGACGTGAGGAGTGTTGGGAACACCCTGATCCTACATGAGACCGCCCTCATAGAAGGATTCAACCTCAAGGCTGCTATAGAATACCAGCTCAAAAACTGTGAGTACATTCAGCAGCCTTGTGGTTAGAGTATCCGCCCTGAGATTGGAGGGTTGGGAGTTCAATCCCCGGCCGAGTCGTAACAAAAACTGTAAAAATGGGACCTGGTTGACTTTCTGCTTGACTCTCAGCATTAAGAGGGTGTACTGTCCAGGGGGTGTACTGTGATAGACTATCATTCTGTCCAGGGTGTGTACTGTGATAGACTAGCATTCTGTCCAGGGGGTGTACTGTGATAGACTAGCATTCTGTCCAGGGTGTGTACTGTGATAGACTAGCATTCTGTCCAGGGGGTGTACTGTGATAGACTAGCATTCTGTCCAGGGGGTGTACTGTGATAGACTAGCATTCTGTCCAGGGGGTGTACTGTGATAGACTAGCATTCTGTCCAGGGGGTGTACTGTGATAGACTAGCATTCTGTCCAGGGGGTGTACTGTGATAGACTAGCATTCTGTCCAGGGGGTGTACTGTGATAGACTAGCATTCTGTCCAGGGGGTGTACTGTGATAGACTAGCATTCTGTCCAGGGGGTGTACTGTGACCAGGCTGTCAGAAATTACCAGCTGAAAAACTGTCCGTTCTCATAGTATACCAGGCTGGTACTCTCTGTTTATAATCTATGCGTAGTCACTTTAACTCTACCTACATGTACATATCACCTCAATTACCTCGACTAACCGGTGCCCCCGCACATTATATAGCCTCGCTATTGTTATTTTACTGCTGCTCTTTAATTTCTTGTTACTTTTATTTCAATTTTTTAAAACTTATCTATTTTTTACTTTTTTTACTGTCTGTCTGTCTGTCTGTCTGTCTGTCTGTCTGTCTGTCTGTCTGTCTGTCTGTCTGTCTGTCTGTCTGTCTGTCTGTCTGTCTGTCTGTTTGCAGGCGATGCAGCTCAGGAGGCCTTGACTGACATGCCTCCCAGATCAGAGGAGGTACTGTGTGTGTGTGTGTGTGTGTGTGTGTGTGTGTGTGTGTGTGTGTGTGTGTGTGTGTGTGTGTGTGTGTGTGTGTGTGTGTGTGTGTGTGTGTGTGTGTGTGTGTGTGTGTGTGTGTGTGTGTGTGTGTGTGTGTGTGTCAGCCCTTACCACTCATGTAGGTTGGAGACAGTGAATGCTGTAAGGTACATCTCTATCTGTGGCTCAGTGGGTGCTGCCCTCTAGTGACCATCTATTATTTTTATTTTTTATTTTACCTTTATTTAACCAGGCAAGTCAGTTAAGAACATATTCTGGGAACAGTGGGTTAACTGCCTGTTCAGGGGCAGAACGACAGATTTGTACCTTGTCAGCTCGGGGGTTTGGGGATCAGGGGACCAGGAGCACTCTGTCAGACAGAAAGCTGTTGTGTGTGTGTGTGTGTGTGTGTGTGTGTGTGTGTGTGTGTGTGTGTGTGTGTGTGTGTGTGTGTGTGTGTGTGTGTGTGTGTGTGTGTGTGTGTGTGTGTGTGTGTGTGTGTGTGTGTGTGTGTGTAGACATTCTCCTTCTAACCAATGGACAATGAAATATCCATTTAAATTGGTTTTATTTGATCCTGTATTTAACTAGGCAAGTTAGTTAAAGAACAAATAGTTATTTCCACATGTCTGTTGTCTTGTAGGAGCTGGATCCAGTGACACTCCACAACCAGGCCCTGATGAACATGAATAAGAAGCCATCGGAGGGTTTTGAGAAACTGGCCTTCCTCCTGCAGCAGATCCCCTTCCCCCCGGTCACCTTCGGAAACCTGCTGCTACTATACTGCAAATATGAGGTAGGGTATTCTACTATATTATACTCTACTGTACTCTACTCTATTATACTATTATACAGTACTATATTATACTATACTGCAAATATGAGGTAGGGTATTCTACTATATTATACTCTACTGTACTCTACTCTATTATACTATTATACAGTACTATATTATACTATACTGCAAATATGAGGTAGGGTATTCTACTATATTATACTCTACTGTACTCTACTTTATTATACTATTATACAGTACTATATTATACTATACTGCAAATATGAGGTAGGGTATTCTACTATATTATACTATACTCTACTGTACCCTATTATACTATTATACAGTACTATATTATACTATACTGCAAATATGAGGTAGGGTATTCTACTATATTATACTATATTCTACTCTACTCTATTATACTATTATACAGTACTATATTATACTATACTGCAAATATGAGGTAGGGTATTCTACTATATTATACTCTACTGTACTCTACTCTATTATACTATTATACAGTACTATATTATACTATACTCTACTGTACTCTACTCTATTATACTATTATACAGTACTATATTATACTATACTGCAAATATGAGGTAGGGTATTCTACTATATTATACTATACTCTACTGTACTCTATTATACTATTATACAGTACTATATTATACTATACTCTACTCTATTATACTATTATACAGTACTATATTATACTATACTCTACTCTATTATACTATTATACAGTACTATATTATACTATACTCTGCAAATTATACTATTATACAGTACTATATTATACTATACTCTACTGTACTCTATTATACTATTATACAGTACTATATTATACTATACTGCAAATATGAGGTAGGGTATTCTACTATATTATACTATACTCTACTGTACTCTACTCTATTATACTATTATATAGTACTATATTATACTATACTGCAAATATGAGGTAGGGTATTCTACTATATTATACTATACTCTACTGTACTCTATTATACTATTATACAGTACTATATTATACTATACTGCAAATATGAGGTAGGTTATTCTACAGTACTATAGTATATTATACTATTATACAGTACTCTACTATATTATACTATACTCTACTGCACTCTACTCTATTATACTATACTCTACTGTACTCTACTCTATTATACTATACTCTACTGCACTCTACTCTATTATACTATACTCTACTGCACTCTACTCTATTATACTATTATACAGTACTCTACTATATTATACTATACTCTACTGTACTCTACTCTATTATACAGTACTCTACTATATTATACTATACTGTACTCTACTCTATTATACTATTATACTGTACTCTACTATATTATACTATACTCTACTATACTCTACTCTATTATACTGTACTCTACTATATTATACTATACTGTACTCTTCTCTATTATACTATTATACTCTACTCTACTATATTATACTATACTCTACTGCACTCTACTCTATTATACTATACTCTACTGTACTCTACTCTATTATACTATTATACTGTACTCTACTCTATTGTACTATTATACTGTACTCTACTATATTATACTATACTCTACTGTACTCTACTATATTATACTACACTCTACTGTACTCTACTATACTATACTCTACCATATTATACTATACTCTACTGTACTCTACTATATTATACTATACTCTACTGTGCTCTACTATATTATACTATACTCTACTGTACTCTACTATATTATACTAGTATACTACCTCTACTCTATTATACTATTATACTGTACTCTACTATATTATACTAGTATACTGTACTCTACTCTATTATACTATTATACTGTATTCTGCTATATTATACTATTATACTATTATACTGTACTTTACTTAATTATACTATACTCTACTGTACTCTACTATATTATACTATTATACTGTAATCTGCTTTGTATACTATACTCTACTGTACACTACTATATTATACTATTATACTGTACTCTACTATATTATACTAGTATACTATCTCTACTCTATTATACTATTATACTGTACTCTACTATATTATACTATACTCTACTGTACTCTACTATATTATACTATTATACTGTACTCTACTATATTATACTATACTCTACTGCACTCTACTATATTATACTATTATACTGTAGTCTAATATATTATACTATTATACTGTACTCTACTATATTATATTATACTGTAGTCTAATATATTATACTATTATACTGTACTCTACTATATTATACTAGTATACTATCTCTACTCTATTATACTATACTGTACTCTACTATATTATGCTATTATACTGTAGTCTAATATATTATACTATTATACTGTACTCTACTATATTATACTGTAGTCTAATATATTATACTGTTATACTGTACTCTACTATATTATACTATACTCTACTGCACTCTACTATATTATACTATTATACTGTACTGTACTCTATTATACTATTATACTGTACTCTACTATATTATACTGTAGTCTAATATATTATACTGTTATACTGTACTCTACTGTTATACTGTACTCTAATGTACTCTACTGTATTCTACTACTGTATATCTACTATACTCTGTCTCTGTCTCAGTATTTTGATCTGGCTGCTGATGTGATGGCAGAGAATGCACACCTCACCTACTGTTATACTGTACTCTACTGTTATACTGTACTCTACTGTATATCTACTGTACTCTACTGTATATCTACTGTACTCTACTACTGTATATCTACTATACTCTGTCTCTGTCTCAGTATTTTGATCTGGCTGCTGATGTGATGGCAGAGAATGCACACCTCACCTACTGTTATACTGTACTCTACTGTTATACTGTAATCTACTGTATATCTACTGTACTCTACTGTATATCTACTGTACTCTACTACTGTATATCTACTATACTCTGTCTCTGTCTCAGTATTTTGATCTGGCTGCTGATGTGATGGCAGAGAATGCACACCTCACCTACTGTTATACTGTACTCTACTGTTATACTGTAATCTACTGTACTCTACTGTATATCTACAATACTCTCTGTCTCTGTCTCAGTATTTTGATCTGGCTGCTGATGTGATGGCAGAGAATGCACACCTCACCTACTGTTATACTGTACTCTACTGTTATACTGTACTCTACTGTATATCTACTGTACTCTACTGTATATCTACTGTACTCTACTACTGTATATCTACAATACTCTCTGTCTCTGTCTCAGTATTTTGATCTGGCTGCTGATGTGATGGCAGAGAATGCACACCTCACCTACTGTTATACTGTACTCTACTGTTATACTGTACTCTACTGTATATCTACTGTACTCTACTACTGTATATCTACTATACTCTCTCTCTCTGTCTCAGTATTTTGATCTGGCTGCTGATGTGATGGCAGAGAATGCACACCTCACCTACTGTTATACTGTACTCTACTGTTATACTGTACTCTACTGTATATCTACTGTACTCTACTGTATATCTACTGTACTCTACTACTGTATATCTACTATACTCTCTGTCTCTGTCTCAGTATTTTGATCTGGCTGCTGATGTGATGGCAGAGAATGCACACCTCACCTACTGTTATACTGTACTCTACTGTTATACTGTACTCTACTGTATATCTACTGTACTCTACTGTATATCTACTGTACTCTACTGTATATCTACTGTACTCTACTGTACTCTACTGTTATACTGTACTCTACTGTTATACTGTACTCTACTGTTATACTGTACTCTACTGTTATACTGTACTCTACTGTTATACTGTACTCTACTGTACTCTACTGTACTCTACTGTTATACTGTACTCTACTGTTATACTGTGTATCTACTGTTATACTGTTATACTCTACTGTTATACTGTACTCTACTGTTATACTGTACTCTACTGTTATACTGTACTCTACTGTTATACTGTACTCTGTTATACTGTACTCTACTGTACTCTACTGTACTCTACTGTTATACTGTACTCTACTGTTATACTGTACTCTACTGTTATACTGTACTCTACTGTTATACTGTACTCTACTGTTATACTGTACTCTACTGTTATACTGTACTCTACTGTTATACTGTACTCTACTGTACTCTACTGTACTCTACTGTTATACTGTACTCTACTGTTATACTGTACTCTACTGTTATACTGTACTCTACTGTTATACTGTACTCTACTGTACTCTACTGTACTCTACTGTTATACTGTACTCTACTGTTATACTGTACTCTACTGTTATACTGTACTCTACTGTACTCTACTGTTATACTGTACTCTACTGTTATACTGTACTCTACTGTACTCTACTGTTATACTGTACTCTACTGTTATACTGTACTCTACTGTTATACTGTAATCTACTGTATATCTACTGTACTCTACTGTTATACTGTACTCTACTGTTATACTGTACTCTACTGTTATACTGTACTCTACTGTTATACTGTACTCTACTGTTATACTGTACTCTACTGTACTCTACTGTACTCTACTGTACTCTACTACTGTATATCTACTATACTCTGTCTCTGTCTCAGTATTTTGATCTGGCTGCTGATGTGATGGCAGAGAATGCACACCTCACCTACTGTTATACTGTACTCTACTGTTATACTGTAATCTACTGTACTCTACTGTAATCTACTGTATATCTACTGTACTCTACTGTTATACTGTACTCTACTGTTATACTGTACTCTACTGTTATACTGTTACTCTACTGTTATACTGTACTGTACTCTACTGTACTCTACTGTACTCTACTGTTATACTGTACTCTACTGTTATACTGTACTCTACTGTTCTACTGTACTCTACTGTTATACTGTACTCTACTGTACTCTACTGTACTCTACTGTACTCTACTGTTATACTGTACTCTACTGTACTCTACTGTTATTATACTGTACTCTACTGTTCTACTGTACTCTACTGTTATACTGTACTCTACTGTACTCTACTGTTATACTGTACTCTACTGTTATACTGTACTCTACTGTTATACTGTACTCTACTGTACTCTACTGTACTCTACTGTACTCTACTGTTATACTGTACTCTACTGTTACTGTACTCTACTGTACTCTACTGTACTCTACTGTTATACTGTACTCTACTGTTATACTGTACTCTACTGTACTCTACTGTTATACTGTACTCTACTGTTATACTGTACTCTACTGTACTCTACTGTACTCTACTGTTATACTGTACTCTACTGTTATACTGTACTCTACTGTTATACTGTACTCTACTGTACTCTACTACTGTACTCTACTGTTATACTGTACTCTACTGTTATACTGTACTCTACTGTACTCTACTGTTATACTGTACTCTACTGTTATACTGTACTCTACTGTACTGTACTCTACTGTACTACTGTACTGTTATACTGTACTCTACTGTACTCTACTGTACTCTACTGTTATACTGTACTCTACTGTACTCTACTTACTGTACTCTACTGTTATACTGTACTCTACTGTTATACTGTACTCTACTGTTATACTGTACTCTGTACTGTTATACTGTACTCTACTGTACTCTACTGTACTCTACTGTTATACTGTACTCTACTGTACTCTACTGTACTCTACTGTACTCTCTACTGTTATACTCTACTGTTACTGTACTCTACTTGATATACTGTGTCTACTGTTATACTGTACTCTACTCTGTTGTTATACTGTACTCACTGTCACTCTACTGTTATACTGTACTCTACTGTTATACTGTACTCTACTGTTATACTGTACTCTACTGTTATACTGTACTCTACTGTACTCTACTGTACTCTACTGTTATACTGTACTCTACTGTTATACTGTACTCTACTGTACTCTACTGTACTCTACTGTACTCTACTGTACTCTACTACTGTATATCTACTGTACTCTCTACTGTATATACTGTTATACTGTACTACTACTGTTATACTGTACTCTACTGTACTCTACTGTACTCTACTGTACTCTACTGTACTCTACTACTGTAATCTACTGTACTCTACTGTACTCTACTGTTATACTGTACTCTACTGTTATACTGTACTCTACTGTACTCTACTTATACTCTACTGTTATACTGTACTCTACTGTTATACTGTACTCTACTGTTATACTGTACTCTACTGTTATACTGTACTCTACTGTACTCTACTGTACTCTACTGTTATACTGTACTCTACTGTACTCTACTGTACTCTACTGTTATACTGTACTCTACTGTACTCTACTGTTATACTGTACTCTACTGTTACTCTACTGTACTCTACTGTTATACTGTACTCTACTGTACTCTACTGTTATACTGTACTCTACTGTTATACTGTACTCTACTGTACTCTACTGTACTCTACTGTTATACTGTACTCTACTGTTATACTGTACTCTACTGTTATACTGTACTCTACTGTATATCTACTGTACTCTACTGTTATACTGTACTCTACTGTTATACTGTACTCTACTGTACTCTACTGTTATACTGTACTCTACTGTTATACTGTACTCTACTGTTCTACTGTAATCTACTGTTATACTGTACTCTACCGTTACTGTACTCTACTGTTATACTACTGTACTCTACTGTACTCTACTGTACTCTACTGTACTCTACTGTTATACTGTACTCTACTGTTATACTGTACTCTACTGTTATACTGTACTCTACTGTTATACTGTACTCTACTGTTATACTGTACTCTATATCTGTCTCTACTGTTATACTGTACTCTACTGTTATCTGTACTCTACTGTTATACTGTACTACTGTTATACTGTACTCTACTGTATATCTACTGTACTCTACTGTTATACTGTACTCTACTGTTATACTGTACTCTACTGTTATACTGTCTCTACTGTTATATGGCTGTCACCTACTGTTATACTGTACTCTACTGTTATACTGT
>NW_025750695.1:0-18101 GCF_021184085.1 Oncorhynchus gorbuscha | reverse complement strand
GGCTAATATAGAACACACTACAGCTGACCATGTTAAAACACGAGGGCTAATATAGAACACACTACAGCTGACCATGTTAAAACACGAGGGCTAACGCAGAACACACTACAGCTGACCATGTTAAAACATGAGGGCTAATATAGAATACACTACAGCTGACCATGTTAAAACACGAGGGCTAATATAGAATACACTACAGCTGACCATGTTAAAACACGAGGGCTAATATAGAACACACTACAGCTGACCATGTTAAAACACGAGGGCTAATATAGAACACACTACAGCTGACCATGTTAAAACACGAGGGCTAATATAGAATACACTACAGCTGACCATGTTAAAACACGAGGGCTAATATAGAATACACTACAGCTGACCATGTTAAAACACGAGGGCTAATATAGAATACACTACAGCTGACCATGTTAAAACACGAGGGCTAATATAGAACACACTACAGCTGACCATGTTAAAACATGAGGGCTAATATAGAATACACTACAGCTGACCATGTTAAAACACGAGGGCTAATATAGAACACACTACAGCTGACCATGTTAAAACACGAGGGCTAATATAGAACACACTACAGCTGACCATGTTAAAACACGAGGGCTAACGCAGAACACACTACAGCTGACCATGTTAAAACACGAGGGCTAATATAGAATACACTACAGCTGACCATGTTAAAACATGAGGGCTAATATAGAACACACTACAGCTGACCATGTTAAAACACGAGGGCTAATATAGAATACACTACAGCTGACCATGTTAAAACACGAGGGCTAATATAGAACACACTACAGCTGACCATGTTAAAACACGAGGGCTAACGCAGAACACACTACAGCTGACCATGTTAAAACACAAGGGCTAACGCAGAACACACTACAGCTGACCATGTTAAAACACGAGGGCTAATATAGAATACACTACAGCTGACCATGTTAAAACACGAGGGCTAATATAGAACACACTACACCTGACCATGTTAAAACACGAGGGCTAACGCAGAACACACTACAGCTGACCATGTTAAAACACGAGGGCTAATATAGAACACACTACAGCTGACCATGTTAAAACACGAGGGCTAATATAGAATACACTACAGCTGACCATGTTAAAACACGAGGGCTAATATAGAATACACTACAGATGACCATGTTAAAACACGAGGGCTAATATAGAACACACTACAGCTGACCATGTTAAAACACGAGGGCTAATATAGAATACATTACAGCTGACCATGTTAAAACACAAGGGCTAACGCAGAACACACTACAGCTGACCATGTTAAAACACGAGGGCTAATATAGAATACACTACAGCTGACCATGTTAAAACACAAGGGCTAACGCAGAACACACTACAGCTGACCATGTTAAAACACGAGGGCTAATATAGAATACACTACAGATGACCATGTTAAAACACGAGGGCTAATATAGAATACATTACAGATGACCATGTTAAAACACGAGGGCTAACGCAGAACACACTACAGCTGACCATGTTAAAACACGAGGGCTAATATAGAACACACTACAGCTGACCATGTTAAAACACAAGGGCTAACGCAGAACACACTACAGCTGACCATGTTAAAATCTGACATGATGTTCAGAATGAAAGACCAGTGAAGACCCCAATAAGATCATAGATACATTTTAAAAACTGGATAATTACTTTTAAATTCAGAAAGGTTGTCGGCGACAAGAAAAACAACAACGTTGTGACACCTTTCTGTTTTCTCAAGGACATTCCATTTTTTTACACGTATAAACTATGGATATGTACCCATTGATTCTTGAACAATATATCTTGTAAATGAGCTTAGTTCAACTTTCGTACCCCATCAGAACCCAGAAAATAAACTTGTTTTTCTCCAATGTTAATTAAACTTTAAAATGTTAAAGTAAATATTTTTTTTCAAACAGTATATAGCCTCAAAACATGGTTAAAACTATCATTGTTATTACGTGGATTGTCATTCTTGTATCTGTAACTCTGTCTATACATTTGAGAATGGTTACATTTCTCCGGCACAATCCCTCAGTTTATAAACCGAAACACAGGTAATCCTAAAGTTACAATACTGATTTAAAATGTTGGACAGCCGTAAAGGATTGTATTTAAAAGGTAAGCAACCCGAACCTTCAAGATTGTTTCAGGAAAGCCACTACCCCCAACCTCCAATTAAAATCACCTATCAGGGTTTTACTGTTTCAACACTGCCCCCGTGTGACAAGAAACGGAATTGACAGGATTTTTCTAAAACTGAAAGCTGCAGTGAGCAGTCTTGACTTGACAAGGGTCTACTGTATTGTTAGCCACCCACTCTAATGCATAGGCTCTAGCTCTGTGGACTAACACAGTCTTGTTGAATCAATGAGATACACTCTATATATCCTATTCCTGAGTTCTTGACTGACCTTCTCCGTAGGTAAAGTGACAGACAGGTGCTCATTGGTTGGTGAACAGTGCCTGGACATGGATGGGGGGCACTGTTGACAGCTGTGTCACAAAGCATCAGTAAGGATGACCTACGTGTGTGTTTAGGGAGGGGGGGGGGTTGATTGATAGTTTTTTCTATCCTTGTAGAGAACTAAAATCCCCAAAAGTAGAGATAAAAAAAGAAACATTCTCCCTTCTGGCTTAGTGGTTAGGTTTAGGGTTAGAATGAGGGTTAACATTAGGGTTAGGGCTAAGGGGTTAGGTTTAGGGTTAGGGTTACAATGAGGGTTAACATTAGGGTTAGGGTTAGGGCTAAGAGGTTTAGGGTTAGGGTTACAATGAGGGTTAACATTAGGGTTAGGGTTAGGGCTAAGGGGTTAGGTTTAGGGTTAGGGTTACAATGAGGGCTAACATTAGGGTTAGGGCTAAGGGGTTAGGTTTAGGGTTAGGGTTACAATGAGGGCTAACATTAGGGTTATGGTAAGGGCTAAGGGGTTATGTTTAGGGTTAGGGTTACAATGAGGGCTAACATTAGGGTTAGGGTTACAATGAGGGCTAACATTAGGGTTAGGGTTAGGGCTAAGGGGTTATGTTTAGGGTTAGGGTTACAATGAGGGCTAACATTAGGGTTAGGGTTAGGGCTAAGGGGTTATGTTTAGGGTTAGGGTTACAATGAGGGCTAACATTAGGGTTAGGGTTAGGGCTAAGGGTTAGGGTTAGGGTTAGGGTTACAATGAGGGCTAACATTAGGGTTAGGGTTAGGGCTAAGGGGTTATGTTTAGGGTTAGGGTTACAATGAGGGCTAACATTGGGGTTAGGGTTAGGGCTAAGGGGTTATGTTTAGGGTTACAATGAGAGTTAACATTAGGGTTAGGGTAAGGGCTAAGGGGTTATGTTTAGGGTTAGGGTTACAATGAGGGCTAACATTAGGGTTAGGGTTACAATGAGGGCTAACATTAGGGTTAGGGTTACAACGAGGGTTAACATTAGGGTTAGGGTAAGGGCTAAGGGGTTAGGTTTAGGGTTACAATGAGTGCTAAGATTAGGGTTAGGGTAATGGGGTAGTGGTTAGGTTAAGGAGCTGGGTTTCGGGTTTAGGTTAGGGGTATGGGTTAATGGTTAGGTTTAGGGTTAGGGTTACAATGAGAGTTAACATTAGGGTTAGGGTAAGGGCTAAGGGGTTAGGTTTAGGGTTAGGTTTACAATGAGAGTTAACATTAGGGTTAGGGTAATGGGTTAGTGGTTAGGTTAAGGAGCTGGGTTTAGGGTTTAGGTTAGGGGTATGGGTTAATGGTTAGGTTTAGGGTTAGGGTTACAATGAGGGCATATATTTTATGAACTTGTTGGAAAGGTGGCATCCTATGACGGTGCCACATTGAAAGTCACTGAGCTCGTCAGTAAGGCCATTCTACTGACAATGTTTGTCTATGGAGGTTGCATTCTTGTGTGATCAATATTATACACCTGTCAGCAATGGGTGTGGTTGAAATAGCCGAACCCACTCATTTGAAGGGGTGTCCACATATTTTTGTAAATATAGTGTATCTTGCAGTCCTTCTCTGACATACAAACGACATAAAAACAACTTTGAAATGACTCAATCACAGTTCAAGAGGGTCCAGCATCTGGTGTGCATTCCGCCTTCTCCTCCTTCTCCTTCTCCTTCTCCTTCTTCTTCTCCTTCTTCTTCTCCTTCTCCTTCTCCCCTTCTCCTTCTCCTCCTTCTCCTTCTCCTGCTCCTTCTCCTCCTTCTTCTCCTTCTCCTTCTCCTTCTTCTCCTTCTCCCCCTTCTCCTTCTCCTTCTCCTGCTCCTTCTCCTTCTCCTCCTTCTCCTTCTCCTTCTCCTTCTTCTCCTTCTCCCCCTTCTCATTCTCCTTCTCCTTCTCCTTCTCCTCCTTCTCCTTCTCCTTCTCCTCCTTCTCCTCATTCTTCTCCTCATTCTCCTCATCCTTCTCCTTTTCCTTCTCCCCCTTCTCCTTCTCACCCTTCTCCTTCTCCTTCTCCTTCTCACCCTTCTCCTTCTCCTTCTCCTTCTCCTTCTCCTTCTCCTTCTCCTTCTCCTTCTCCTTCTCCTTCTCCCCCTTCTCCTTCTCCTTCTCCTTCTTCTCCTTCTTCTCCTTCTCCTTCTTCTCCTTCTTCTCCTCCTTCTCCTCCTCCTTCTCCTCCTCCTTCTCCTCCTCCTTCTCCTTTTCCTTCTCCTTCTCCTTCTCCTTCTGCTTCTCCTCACCATTGTTATTCCTTTCTTTTCTCCCCAAAGTGTTTTAGTGTGTTGCTCAGGGCTGGGGTTACCAAGACAACAGAGAGCAGGAAGAGAGAGTGCGGAATGTTCCGGCAGGCAGGCAGGCAGGTGTCACCTCTAGCTGTCTCACCTCACCTTTTGTTGTTTCTGGCTGGCTGGCACTCTGGTGGCTAGTCCATGTCCCAGACCCCAGGGCCTCTGCCGGGCCACCAGTGGGTGTGGGGAGATAGGGAGGAAGAGGAGAGGAGGGAAGAGAGAGAGTGCAGGGGGAAGGAGGACAGTGGAGGACTCTGTAGTTGGGCAGAGAGTTAGTGGATAGAGGGAGGGAGGAAGGAGGGAGAAGTAGGAGAGAGGGAGCAAGAGGAGGGGGTAAGATAGACTGTAGGTGGGATAGGGAGGAGAGGAGTTAGGTGGGGATAGGGGAGGGAGAGAGTTAGGAGAAAGGGAGAGGGGGTAGGAGGAAGAGGGTGGACTGTCTTTTCCCCCTGTGCCCCCTCCGATGCCCTAATGGAGGATGCCAACACGGCACTCAGGTGAAACGGAAGTGGCCTCTCGGTGATGGCAAAGAGCTGTTCCCGGTGGATCACAGGGGAAGAATGGTCTACACAGTAAACAATGGAAGAATACACGGGTAGACAGGTAGGAGATAGTTCAGTGCACTCTGAGGCCCCTGTCTGGTCTGTCTGTCTGTCAGACACCTGCTGCTGCGACCGTGGTTCACCTCACAGAGTGGAACTGTGGTCCAGACAAGGGTGGGTTGAAATAACATTTTTCTCTTACATGAATCCCAAATGACACACTACCCCCTAATACACCCTACCCCACTGGTAAAAAGTAGTGCACTACATAGAATAGGGTGCCATGATTACAAAACAAAAGTAGTAAGAAGCGACTCAGCCAGTTATACATAGTAGCCTACTGCCTCTGGGCATTTAGGAGGGTTTGATGCATGAATAAGTAAAGTGATAGAACTGTATAATCAAGGCAAGTGCCTTTAGCAAAATACCAGTTTTCAAAACTACAGGAGGGAAACTAACTATATAACCCTGTGCTTCACTGTTCCAGGCTAGTGATTTGCAATTGAATACATTTCTGTCACGGATATACACCAGCTAGCACATTTGGTTCTTTGAAAGTTGTGGGAAGCGTACAGTGTGTACCATGATGGAGGTATCAAGGTGGAGGTACCAGGATGGAGGTATCAGGATGGAGGTATCAGGATGGAGGTACCATGATGGAGGTATCAGGATGGAGGTATGAGGATGGAGGTATCAGGATGGAGGTACCAGGATGGAGGTATCAGGATGGAGGTACCATGATGGAGGTATCAGGATGGAGGTACCATGATGGAGGTATCAGGATGGATGTACCATGATGGAGGTATCAGGATGGAGGTACCATGATGGAGGTATCAGGATGCAGGTACCGGGATGGAGGTATCAGGATGGAGGTACCAGGATGGAGGTATCAGGAGGGAGGTATAAGGGTGGAGGTATAAGGATGGAGGTACCATGATGGAGGTATCAGGATGGAGGTACCATGATGGAGGTACCATGATGGAGGTATCAGGATGGAGGTACCAGGATGGAGGTATCAGGATGGAGGTATCAGGATGGAGGTATCAGGATGGAGGTATAAGGATGGAGGTACCATGATGGAGGTATCAGGATGGAGGTATCATGATGGAGGTATCAGGATGGAGGTACCATGATGGAGGTACCATGATGGAGGTATCAGGATGGAGGTATCAGGATGGAGGCATCAGTACCAGGATGGAGTTATCATGATGGAAGTACCAGGATGGAGGTATCAGGATGGAGGTATCAGGATGGAGGTATCAGGATGGAGGTACCATGATGTAGGTACCATGATGGAGGTATCAGGATGGAGGTATCAGGATGGAGGTATCAGGATGGAGGTACCATGATGGAGGTATCAGGATGGAGGTGTGGTCCTTCTGTAGCTCAGTTGGTAGAGCATGGCGCTTGTAACGCCAGAGTAGTGGGTTCAATCCCCGGGACCGCCCATGCGTAGAATGTATGCACACATGACTGTAAGTCGCTTTGGATAAAAGCGTCTGCTAAATGGCATATATTATTATTATTATTAGGTACCATGATGGAGGTATCAGGATGGAGGTATCAGGATGGAGGTATCAGTATGGAGGTATCAGGATGGAGGCATCAGTACCAGGATGGAGTTATCATGATGGAGGTACCAGGATGGAGGTATCAGGATGGAGGTACCATGATGGAGGTACCATGATGGAGGTACCAGGATGGAGGTATCATGATGGAGGTATCAGGATGGAGGTATCAGGATGGAGGCATCAGTACCAGGATGGAGTTATCATGATGGAGGTACCAGGATGGAGGTATCAGGATGGAGGTACCATGATGGAGGTATCAGGATGGAGGTATCATGATGGAGGTATCAGGATGGAGGTATCAGGATGGAGGTATCAGGATGGAGGTACCAGGATGGAGGTATCAGGATGGAGGTACCATGATGGAGGTATCAGGATGGAGGTATCATGATGGAGGTATCAGGATGCAGGTACCGGGATGGAGGTATCAGGATGGAGGTACCAGGATGGAGGTATCAGGAGGGAGGTATAAGGGTGGAGGTATCAGGATGGAGGCATCAGTACCAGGATGGAGTTATCATGATGGAGGTACCAGGATGGAGGTATCAGGATGGAGGTATCAGGATGGAGGTAACATGATGTAGGTACCATGATGGAGGTATCAGGATGGAGGTATCAGGATGGAGGTATCATGGAGGTATCAGGATGGAGGTATCAGGATGGAGGTACCATGATGGAGGTACCATGATGGAGGTATCAGGATGGAGGTACCAGGATGGAGGTATCAGGATGGAGGTACCATGATGGAGGTATCAGGATGGAGGTATCAGGATGGAGGTATCATGGAGGTATCAGGATGGAGGTACCATGATGGAGGTATCAGGATGGAGGTACCAGGATGGAGGTATCAGGATGGAGGTACCATGATGGAGGTATCAGGATGGAGGTATCAGGATGGAGGTATCATGGAGGTATCAGGATGGAGGTACCATGATGGAGGTATCAGGATGGAGGTATCAGGATGGAGGTACCATGATGGAGGTATCAGGATGGAGGTATCAGGATGGAGGTACCATGATGGAGGTATCAGGATGGAGGTACCATGATGGAGGTACCATGATGGAGGTATCATGATGGAGGTATCATGATGGAGGTATCAGGATGGAGGTACCATGATGGAGGTATCATGATGGAGGTATCATGATGGAGGTATCATGATGGAGGTATCATGATGGAGGTATCAGGATGGAGGTATCATGATGGAGGTATCAGGATGGAGGTATCATGATGGAGGTACCAGGATGGAGGTATCAGGATGGAGGTATCATGATGGAGGTACCAGGATGGAGGTATCAGGATGGAGGTATCAGGATGGAGGTACCATGACAGAAAATACGCATACAAAGGTGCTCATTTTAGTCTATTCAAACAGATCAGACTTGAATGGAAACAATTGCCTTCACGTTAACCTCGCATGGCTACCGGCCCGCATCCTCAGAGCATGCGCTGAAACTTCCTGGCTGGAGTATTTGCTGACATATTCAATCTCTCCCTATCCCCACGTGCTTCAAGATGTCCACCATTGCTCCTGTACCCAAGACAACGAAGTTAACTGGATTTAACTAAATTAGTATCGCACCGTAGCACTCACTTCTGTCATCACGAAGTGCTTTGAGAGGCTAGTTAAGGATCATTGCATTCCGCCTAATAGATCCGTGGATGATCGCCATCGCACTGCACACTGCCCTGTTTGTATTTGTATTTATTATGGATCCCTATTACCTGCTGCTACCCTCAGGCCCCTACTCTACCACTACCACCTATCTACAGTACCTCATTCATGTGTATGTATAGTGCGTATGTTATCCTGTGTGTGTGTGTTCCTGTGCTAATGTTTGTGTTGCTTCTATACCATTTGGACAAGAGTAATATCTACGTAAGAATGCTGTTCATTGACTGCAGCTCAGCCTTCAACACCATAGTACCCTCCAAGGGCATCATTAACTGCATCATTAACTGCCTGGCTGCCTGGCTGCCCCCAGGTGAAGGTAGGCAACCACACCTCAACTACGCTAATTCTCAACACAGGGGCCCCACAAGGGTGCATGCTCAGCCCCCTCCTGTACTCCCTGTTCACCCATGACTGTGTGGCCATGCACGTCTCCATCTCAATCATCAAGTTTGCAGACGACACAACAGTGGTAAGCCTGATTACCGACAACGACGAGACGGACTACAGGCCGGAGAGGTGACAGGAAAATAGCCTCTTCAACAATGCTTTGTTAGGAATTTATGTTATTCTTCAATAACACAAACTCCAAAGCAAATCAGGGGGAGAAAAATATGTTTATTAGAGAAGGACAAATCAAGATCTTATGCTGGGAGGAATATGTTCAGTCTCCCTTGTCCTCAGCTTTTCTACACTGAACAAAGGAACAGGATGCCATTTATAGCCCCCCAGCCGAGCCTGTGGTTGACCAATCAGAAGTCCTTTCAGTACAACTAACCAATGGCCAAATAACAAATATCCTACTCCTGACTCAATGTACAGAAGGTAGCACAAGTACAGTGCCTTGCACAGTGCCTCGTTTTTCCTATTTTGTTGCATTACAACCTGTAATTTAAATAGATTTTTATTTTGATTTCATATAATGGACATCTACAAAATAGTCCAAATTGGTGAAGTGAAATGAAAAAAATAACTTGTTTCAAACAATAATAAAAAATGATAAACTGAAAAGATAAAAGATAAAATAAATGATAAAGTGGTGCGTGTATATGTATTCACCCTCTTTGCTATGAAGCCCCTAAATAAGATCTGGTGCAACCAATCACCTTCAGAAGTTACATAATTAGTTAAATGAAGTCCACCTGTGTGCAATCTAAGTGTCACCTGATCTCAGTATATATACACCTGTTCTGAAAGGCCCCAGAGTCTGCAACTCCACTAAGCAAGGGGCACCATGAAGACCAAGGAGCTCGCCAAACAGGTCAGGGACAAAGTTGTGGAGAAGTACAGATCAGGGTTGGGTTATAAAAAATATCTGAAACTTTGAACATCCCACGGAGCACCATTAAACCCATTAATAAAAAATAGAAAGAATAAAATGACACCACAACAAACCTGCCACGAGACCAAAACTCACAGACCAGGCAAGGAGGGCATTAATCAGAGAGGCAAAAAAGAGACCAAAGATAACCCTGAAGGAGCTGCAAAGCTCCACAGCGGAGATATCTGTCTATAGGACCATTTTAAGCTGTACCCTCCACAGAGCTGGGCTTTACAGAAGAGTGGCCAGAATAAAATAAACAAAGATGTTTGATGTTTGCCAAAAGGCATGTGGGAGACTCCCCAAACATATGGAAGAAGGTACTCTGGTCAGACCTTCCAGCAGGACAATGACCCGAAGCATACTGCTAAAGCAATACTCGAGTGGTTTAGGGGAAACAATTTAAAAGTCTGGGAATGGCCTAGTCAAAGCTCAGACCTCGATCTAATTGAGAAACTGCGGTACACCTACAGCACCCGATTTCACAGGAAGGCCATAAAGATCATCAAGGACAACAGCCACCCCGAGCCACAGCCTGTTCACCCCGCTATCATCCAGAAGGTGAGGTCGGTACAGGTGCATTAAAGCTGGGACAGAGACTGAAAACCGTTTCTATCTCAAGGCCATCAGACTGTTAACCAGACACCACTAACTGGCCCGCACCCAGTACCCTACCCTGAACTTCAGGTCAATGTGACTAACCTTTAACCACTTTAGTCATGTTTACATACTGTTTTATCCTCTTCATATGTATATACTGTATTCTGGTCAAGGCCATCCTGTTCAAATATACTACATATTCTATCCACGTATTTTACAGATATACGACATATTCTATCCACGTACTGTCCATGGGGCGGCAGCGTAGCCTAGTGGTTAGAGCGTTGGTCTGGTAACCGAAAGGTTGCAAGATCGAATCCCCAAATTCCCCCAAATGTGTCATTCTATCCCTGAACAAGGCAGTTTAACCCACTAGGCTGTCATTGAAATTAAGAATTGTTTTCTTAACTGACTTGCCTAGTTAAATAAAGGTAAAATAATCATCTTTATACACTATTTATTTGATATTCAAACAAAAATACTATGATTTTAGTTTATGGTGTTTTATGAATTGTACACAAAAAGAGAAGTTTATTTTTTTATTTGTTTTTACTGTAAGCTATTTATATACTCCTGATAAAGCTACACTCCAGTTACTGTATATTTCTCTGAACCTGATAAAAAACATGTCAAGGTCAGTCAGAGAGAACCTAAGCCCTGGTTATATAAGCACGACCAACTACTGTAGTTGTATGTCACGAAAAACATGAACACAAAGTCATGGTGAACTTCACTGTTGGGTTGAGCCCCCTGACATTTCTCATTTCTATCAGAATTGGCATGTCATCTCGAGTATAGTGTTGTTGGTTGGAAAACCAGTACACACACACACACACACACACACACACACACACACACACACACACACACACACACACACACACACACACACACACACACACACGGCAGATGACTATTTCAAGCCATTCTAAATCAATACATCCTAAACACTATGAACACAAAATTAATATGTCTGTCTATAACATCTCTATGATCTATAGGTACATTTATCTATACACTTGTAGTTTATAATCGCTGTACATGTTAGATGTTGTTTTTTATTTTGTATTATATTGACAGTGAGATGTTCCTTCCACTAGATCAAATGTTGCAATCTCAGATATCCAGTTCAGCTATTGATTTTATAGTGGCAAAACAAATGCTAGCTCTGACAAACTGTTGCACCATTCACTGGCTATTTAGCAAATATTACAATATATCTCGGTTCAGAGATACAGAGCTATACACAAGGTAAGGTTGCAGCTGAAATGACTCAGTGTTTCCTTTTTTGTAAGAATATTTAACATAGCTTTCATGACCTTAACTCTAGGTGCTATGTAAAACCTAAAAGTATCCTTTGGCTGTCCCCATAAGAGAACCCTTTGAAGAACCCTTTTTGGTTCTGGTTCTGGGTAGAACTATTTTGGGTTCCATGTAGAACCTAAAAGGGGACAGCCGAAGAACCCTTTTTTTAGTTTTTTTCTAAGAGTGTAGAAAAGGCATCTGTGTCCCTGCTATGAATACAAATCACACAAAATCTCTTACAACCATCATCAATTACTACTGTTTTTTTGCTACTTGAAACACAGTGTAGTATTGTCGCATATTTTGTCTTTTTGTTGAGGTTTATATCTAGAACCCTCTATGTAGGGTTCTTCAAATAACTCCCTGTAATATGGTTCTGCCTAGAAGGGTTCAACCAAGAACCATGTTATCATTTAAAGGTTCTTCCTAGAACCGTCTATGAAGGGTTTGTCGTGTATTTGCTGTCATTACATGTTGTTATTTTATTGTTATTTTATCAAATCAATTCTCAATGTGTAATTGTTATTAAGTGATTACGTTATTACGTGATTAAACTAATAATGGTCAACTTAATTAACTAGGAAGTCGGGGCACCATGGAAAATGTTGTCTTACAGAGTTATAATTTTCCGAATATAACTCTTCAGATATTTTAATATCTGATCGATTAGTCTCATTAATGTATTATTATTACGTTGATAGTCTCATTCCAAAACGTTGTTAAATTCTTGGTCATCTGCACGAACATAAATTATGAATCAGCGAAATACAAATTGGCTTAATTTTTTATTTACTAACTAATCAAATCACAGAAAAACATGAAACCACACACAATTAGTACATTGGGTTGCTTCGTGATACAAAGAAAAGTCCCTGGTGGACTAAGTCGATATCAAATTAAATTTCAAATCAAATTATATTTGTCACATACACATGGTTAGCAGATGTTAATGCGAGTGTAGCGAAATGCTTGGTATGACAACTTGGTAAAAAATAAAAATAAATATAAATAATATAAATAATAATAAATAATAATAATAATAATAATAATATAAATAATAATAATAATAATAATATAAATAATAATAAATAAAATAAAAGGAATGGGAAAGAGTGGGAAGAGACAAATGGATACACTAGACACAGTCTATAATTATATACATTTAAATGTTAATCCTTTGCACATGAACAGCCGCTCATTAGAGAATAATTGCAATGTATATATATTTACACCTGTATGTCGTTGTTGTCTTCTCTGTTGGAATCTCGATCGTCCGGTAGGGTTCATCTGAGTCTCTGGTTAACTTTCATTTAAGTCTTTTGTGGTTGTAGGTGGTTAGAATGGGTACTTCAAAGTTCCATTCAGAAATGTTCTCATAGACAGATGCTTCGGCGGTTGTCTGTATTCTCGTTCTAGACTTATGTCATTTCTAGCTGCAGACTAGTAATTATAGATCTAAGATTTGATCTTATTCTGTAGTGAATGATAGTCTCAGAGTTGAACCATTTCCATCCGTGTTGCCAATGCTCCACGTGGTATCGTCTTGTCCTTTGGTAGAGTTGTAGTTTAAACCACTGCACACACCAGCTTCACCCATGCATGTTTTGGTCTTAGAAATTCAACAATTTGCAACCATAGCTTGTGTGGTCTGGTGGGAATTTCATCAGCAGTGGGTTTTATCCATTTCAGTAGAAAAGGGAGGTTCCATGAAGCCGACGTAATGTCTATGCTCGCGTTGGCTTGACCATTGATTTGGTTAACTTATATGAAAAACCCATACTTTAATTTAGAAGGTTAAAACCTCTAAATGATAGGGGGCAGCATTTTCACTTTTGGATAAATAGCGTGCCCAATTTCAACTTCCTGCTACTCATGCCAAGAATATAAGATATGCATATTATTCATAGATTTGGATATAAAACACTCTGAAGTTTCTAAAACTGTTTGAATCATGTCTGTGAGTTATAACAGAACTTAAGTAACAGGCAAAACTTTGAGGACTAACAGTTCAGATTTTTTTTGTTGAGGTATCTCTCTTTTCAGTGAGATGTCACTGGGAAACGATTTTTCTTAGGAGCTTGTTTTCAGTTCCTACAGCTTCCACTGGATGTCACCAGTCTTTGAAATTTGGTTGAGGTTATTCCTTTGTGCAATGAAGAAGTACGGCAATATTGGAATTGGGTAACACTGTTAAGAGTTGCGCAAGATTTGAAAAGTGGTGTTGGTTTGTTGTCGTCCTGTATTGAAAACCGATAGACCAGTCTTCAATTTGATCGTTTATTAATGTTTTAAAACACCTAAAGTTGTATTACAAAAGCAGTTTGAAATGTTTTTGCAAAGTTTACAGGTGACTTTTGAAATATTTTGTAGTGACGCGCAAATTGGAAGCTGTTTTTTTCTGGATCAAGAGCGCCAAATAAATTGACATTTTTGGATATGTATGGACGAAATTAATCTAACAAAATGACCATTTATGATGTTTATGGGACATATTGGAATGCCAACAAAAGAAGCTCGTCAAAGGTAATGCATGTTTTATATTTTATTTCTGCGTTTTGTGTAGCGCCTGCAGGGTTGAAATATGCTACTATAATAGCTTCTTATGCTTTCAAGCAGAAAGCCTTTTCAAATCTGACATGTTGGCTGGATTCACAACGAGTGTAGCTTTAATTCAGTATCTTACATGTGTGATTCAATGAAAGTTAGATTTTTATATAATTTTAATTTAATTTGCCTCGCTGCATTTTACCTAGCTTTTGGCCAAGTGGGACGCAAGTGTCCCCTATCCTACAAGAATTAATTAACATCACATTACATCTTTTCAAAAATAGTTTCAGGTTTAATCACATATGTTTCACAATATTTAGATGTAAACCTGACAGCTGGGAAATGTACACTTTAAGAGATATAGTTATGTGTGTTTCCTGTCCTTCATGAGGTCACCAAATGAAACACACTCATCATAACTGTCCCTTAAGCGTCCACAGACCATTCACACATTCCCAAAAGCAGGAACGCTGTTTAATTAGGACTTTTAATTAATTAGGAGTTTGTGGTCTTCCATTGTTCTTTCTAGGCTCTCTACCTCCATACTGCATGGCAGTTTCTACCCTGCATTTATGACCTGAGGTACTAAACCTGGTTTAGAGAGAGAGTGAGAGAGGGGGGCAGCCATGATCTACACCAGAAAGGCCCACGTCATGACAGGTTCTACCAAGAGCCACGTTATCATCTAAAGGTTATTCCTAGAACCATCTATGAAGGGTTCTACTAAGAACCATGTTATCATCTAAGGTTATTCCTAGAACCATCTGTGAAGGGTTCTACTAACAACCACGTTAACATCTAAAGGTTATTCCTAGAACCATCTATGAAGGGTTCTACTAAGAACCATGTTATCATCTAGTTATTCCTAGAACCATCTGTGAAGGGTTCTACTAAGAACCACGTTAACATCTAAAGGTTATTCCTAGAACCATCTGTGAAGGGTTCTACTAAGAACCACGTTAACATCTAAAGGTTATTCCTAGAACCATCTGTGAAGGGTTCTACTAAGAACCACATTAACATCTAAAGGTTATTCCTAGAACCATCTGTGAATGGTTCTACTAAGAACCACGTTATCATCTAAAGGTTATTCCTAGAACCATCAACGATCCTTTTATCTTTGGAGGGGTATTCATTGAACTGTTCCACCAGCCTTTCCCAATCTAATTATTTATGACAATACATTACATATATCATTAAGGCCTTTCTTTGAGAGAACCAGTTATACCCTAACAGGGTGGAGTTACAGGCAACAAAAGGCCTGAAAGTCACATTATATTGGCTTGCAAAGTGACGCGTATATCCTATTGGAATCCAGACAGAATTTAGGATATCCAACAAGTGTAATTGTTAATTTACCTGCAATCTTCGTTCAGAATGACAGCAAGAGTAGAAAAGATTGACTTCTGACCTAATAGCTCAATCATCTAAACTGGGTCAACCATCTCAGTAATGGGTACAAGAAATCTAACTACTAACAGATTGGATTAGTTTAGAAAACAATGTTATTTTTCTTGTGTAGCATAAAATTAATAAACAAATCAATGTACATGCAAAAACACACATATTACTGTGAAACAAACAATTCTGAGAATCTCCCTGCAATATATGATATATGGTTCTATGTAGAACCCTTATTGCCTTCCAACAAATTATCAAATAACCCTTTCTTCCAGAAATAGTTCTAAGAATGTTAAAGGTTCTATGTAGAACCTTCTTGCCTTCCAACGATTATCAAAGAACCCTTTCTTCCAGAAATAGTTCTAAGAATGTTAAAGGTTCTATGTAGAACCCTTGCCTTACAAATAAGCCTTGTCTTCCAAAAAGTGTTCTTCAGATCAAACCAGTTCTTGGTAGAACCCTATCCCTCAAAGAACCCTTTTTCTTAGAATGTAATTCAGGTAAAGTAGATCTCCGTATGCCAGGGGTATTTTTCACTCTTCTATTTGTGGAAAGAAAACTCTGTAGGTTACTTCAATCGTGAGTAAGACTTGACACCACACACCTGCTTTTACACTGCCCTTGACATTGTAGATAAAGACATGTGGAATCTTTACAGAAACATAATATGCCCTATCATTGGCCATAGCGTGAATGGTCAGACGTCTACACTCTGTATATATACCTGGTGTCAACTCTCCAGTTTGTCGTCTGATTCTTTTTTATATCTCGACCAGGGATAGACATGATGAGGTATCTAGTTCTGTCTGGCCCTGCTGGGGCTGAGCCAGCTTTCAACAACCCCATGCCAAGCACGGCAGGCAGGCCATCGTCCACCTGTTTGAGTGGAAGTGGAACGACATCGCGGCTGAGTGTGAGAGGTTCCTGGCTCCCAAAGGATACGCTGGAGTTCAGGTATGTACTGTTGGAGAATGGAGTAGTTTTTATTGTTTAGGTCAACTGGTCAAGAAAACTCCATCCCCAGGGTATATACTAATATACTCACCATGGTTGTTGTTCTCCTACCCCAAGGTTTATCCTACTGTACTCACCATGGTTGTTGTTCTCCTACCCCAGGTTTATCCTGCTGTACTCACCATGGTTGTTGTTCTCCTACCCCAGGGTTTATCCTGCTGTACTCACCATGGTTGTTGTTCTCCAGGCCCAGGGTTTATCCTACTGTACTCACCATGGTTGTTGTTCTCCTACTCCAGGGTTTATCCTGCTGTACTCACCATGGTTGTTGTTCTCCTACCCCAGGGTATATCCTACTGTACTCACCATGGTTGTTGTTCTCCAGGCCCATAGTTTATCCTACTCTACTCACCATGGTTGTTGTTCTCCAGGCCCAGGGTTTATCCTACTGTACCACCATGGTTGTTGTCTCCTACCCCAGGGTTTATCCTACTGTACTCACCATGGTTGTTGTTCTCCTACCCCAGGGTTTATCCTACTGTACTCACCATGGTTGTTGTTCTCCAGGCCCAGGGTTTATCCTACTCTACTCACCATGGGTTGTTGTTCTCCAGGCCCAGGGTTTATCCTAATATACTCACCATGGTTGTTGTTCTCCTACCCCAGGGTTTATCCTACTGTACTCACCATGGTTGCTGTTCTCCTACCCCAGGGTTTATCTTACTGTATTCACCATGGTTGTTGTTCTCCTACCCCAGGGTTTATCCTACTGTACTCACCATGGTTGTTGTTCTCCCAGGCCCAGGGTTTATCCTACTGTACTCACCATGGTTGTTGTTCTCCTACCCCAGGGGTTTATCCTACTGTACTCACCATGGTTGTTGTTCTCCATGCCCCAGGGTTTATCCTACTGTACTCACCATGGTTGTTGTTCTCCTACCCCAGGGTTTATCCTACTGTACTCACCATGGTTGTTGTTCTCCAGGCCCAGGGTTTATCCTGCTGTACTCACCATGGTTGTTGTTCTCCACTACCCCAGGGTTTATCCTACTGTACTCACCATGGTTGTTGTTATCCTCCCCCAGGGTTTATCCTGCTGTACTCACCATGGTTGGTGTTCTCCAGGCCCAGAGTTTATCCTGCTGTACTCACCATGGTTGTTGTTCTCCCTACCCCAGGGTTTATCCACTGTGTACTCACCATGGTTAGTTGTTCTCCTACCCCAGGGTTTATCCTACTGTACTCACCATGGTTGTTGTTCTCCAGGCCCAGGGTTTATCCTACTCTACTCACCATGGTTGTTGTTCTCCAGGCCCAGGGTTTATCTTACTGTATTCACCATGGTTGTTGTTCTCCTACCCCAGGGTTTATCCTACTGTACTCACCATGGTTGTTGTTGCTCCAGGCCCAGGGTTTGATCCTACTGTACTCACCATGGCTGTTGTTCTCC
>NW_025750694.1:0-18102 GCF_021184085.1 Oncorhynchus gorbuscha | reverse complement strand
GGTGAATTTTTTTATATTTTTTTTACAATTCTACGTCTATGCATTATCTTCCCCAACATGTCTGCAAAGCAGCATTCAGCAACCAGCTGTGACATTCCACCACGTCATATTCAAGAAGGTATTTGTAGATCAAGAAGCTGTATTGGTGTCCTCCTCTGAACACAACAGTTAAACGCCTTGACCTTCTCCTTTCCTGTATGAATGGGGCTCAACAGTATCAGCTGTGTTTTGACAGGACCGAGTGAAAGGGATTTCTAATGAACATAGTCTGGGTGTACAGTTTCAGCTCAGAGTGGTTCGTCTATAGTCATTGAAACCCTGTCTGTGTTAGCTAGATTTGCGCTAAGTGAAGTTACTCCCTACCCACTGATTCAGGGTCCCTATAATCAGTGGTGGAAAAAGTACCCAATTGTCATATATTAATCAAATTAAAGATACCTTTATTTAACCAGGTAGGCTAGTTGAGAACAAGTTCTAATTTGCAACTGCGACCTGGCCAAGATAAAGCATAGCAGTGTGAACAGACAACACAGAGTTACACATGGAGTAAACAATAAACAAGTCAATAACACAGTAGAAAAAAAAGAGTCTATATATATTGTGTGCAAAAGGCATGAGGAGGTAGGCAAATAATTACAATTTGGCAGATTAACACTGGAGTGATAAATGATCAGATGGTCATGTGCAGGTAGAGATATAGGTGTGCAAAAGAGCAGAAAAGTAAATAAATAAAAACAGTATGGGGATGATGTCATGTTTTGTCATTTATTATCTTGTCTTGTCCCTGTGCTTCCCATTCTATTCGTTTCCCTCTGCTGGTCTTATTAGGTTCTTTCCTCTTTCTATCCCTCTCTCTCCCCCTCCCTCTCTCACTCTCTCGCTCTCTCTTCTCTCTATCGTTCCGTTCCTGCTCCCAGCTGTTCCTATTCCCCTAATCAATCATTTAGTCTTCCACACCTGTTCCCGATCCTTTCCCCTGATTAGAGTCCCTATTTCTTCCTTTGTGTTCCGTTCCTGTCCTGTCGGTTCCTTGTCTAGAATTCACCGTGCTGTGTTTGTGTATCGCCCTGTCGTGTCGTGTTTTCCTCAGATGCTGCGTGGTGAGCAGGTGTCTGAGTCTGTCTGGTTCAAGTGCCTTCCCGAGGCAACCTGCTGTTCACCTGCTGTTCAAGATCGAGTCTCCAGTTTGTCCTCGTCATTTCGAGTGAAAGTTGTGTTTTTTGTTTGTATTTACTTTACTGGATTAAAGACTCTGTTTTCGCCAAGTCGCTTTTGGGTCCTCTTTCACCTGCATGACAGAAGGAACCGACCAAGGAATGGACCCAGCGACTTCAGACGCTCGTTACACTGCCGTCGAGATCCAAGGAGCCATGCTCGGCAGACACGAGCAGGAATTGTCTGCTGCTCGCCATGCCGTGGAGAACCTGGCCGCTCAGGTTTCCGACCTCTCTGGACAGTTCCAGAGTCTACGTCTCGTGCCACCTGTTACTTCCTGGCCTGCCGAGCCTCCAGAACCTAGGGTTAATAACCCACCTTGCTACTCCGGGCAGCCCACTGAGTGCCGCTCCTTTCTCACGCAGTGTGAGATTGTGTTCTCTCTCAACCCAACACATACTCTAGAGAGAGAGCTCGGGTTGCTTACGCCATTTCACTCCTTACTGGCCGGGCTCGAGAATGGGGCACAGCTATCTGGGAGGCAAGGGCTGATTGCTCTAACAAGTTCCAGAACTTTAAAGAGGAGATGATTCGGGTTTTTGACCGTTCAGTTTTTGGTAGGGAGGCTTCTAGGGCCCTGGCTTCCTTATGCCAAGGTGAACGGTCCATAACGGATTATTCTATTGAGTTTCGCACTCTTGCTGCCTCTAGTGAGTGGAACGAGCCGGCGCTGCTCGCTCGTTTTCTGGAGGGACTCCACGCAGTGGTTAAGGATGAATTCTCTCCCGGGAGGTTCCTTCAGATGTGGACTCTTTGATTGCTCTCGCCATCCGCATAGAACGACGGGGTAGATCTTCGTCACCGGGCTCGTGGAAGAGAGCTCGCATCAACGGTGTTTCCCTGCTCCCGCATCGCAACCATCTCCCTCCTCTGGCTCAGAGTCTGAGCCCATGCAGCTGGGAGGGATTCGCATCTCGACTAAGGAGAGGGAACGGAGGATCACCAACCGCCTGTGCCTCTATTGCGGAGTTGCTGGACATTTTGTTAATTCATGTCCAGTAAAGCCCAGAGCTCATCTGTAAGCGGAGGGCTACAGGTGAGCGCAACTACTCAAGTCTCTCCATCAAAAATCCTGTACTACTTTGTCGGTCCATCTACGCTGGACCGGTTCGGGTGCTACATGTAGTGCCTTGATAGACTCTGGGGCTGAGGTTGTTTCATGGACGAAGCATGGGTTCGGAAACATGACATTCCTTTCAGAGAGTTAGAGAAGCCTACGCCCATGTTCGCCTTAGATGGTAGTCATCTTCCCAGTATCAGATTTGAGACACTACCTTTAACCCTCACAGTATCTGGTAACCACAGTGAGACTATTTCTTTTTTGATTTTTCGTTCACCGTTTACACCTGTTGTTTTGGGTCATCCCTGGCTAGTATGTCATAATCCTTCTATTAATTGGTCTAGTAATTCTATCCTATCCTGGAACGTTTCTTGTCATGTGAAGTGTTTAATGTCTGCCATCCCTCCCGTTTCTTCTGTCCCTACTTCTCAGGAGGAACCTGGCGATTTGACAGGAGTGCCGGAGGAATATCATGATCTGCGCACGGTCTTCAGTCGGTCCCGAGCCAACTCCCTTCCTCCTCACCGGTCGTATGATTGTAGTATTGATCTCCTTCCGGGGACCACTCCTCCTCGGGGTAGACTATACTCTCTGTCGGCTCCCGAACGTAAGGCTCTCGAGGATTATTTGTCTGTGTCTCTTGACGCCGGTACCATAGTGCCTTCTTCCTCTCCGGCCGGGGCGGGGTTCTTTTTGTTAAGAAGAAGGACGGTACTCTGCGCCCCTGCGTGGATATCGAGGGCTGAATGACATAACGGTTAAGAATCGTTATCCGCTTCCCTTATGTCATCAGCCTTCGAGATTCTGCAGGGAGCCAGGTGCTTTACTAAGTTGGACCTTCGTAACGCTTACCATCTCGTGCGCATCAGAGAGGGGGACGAGTGGAAAACGGCGTTTAACACTCCGTTAGGGCATTTTGAGTACCGGGTTCTGCCGTTTGGTCTCGCCAATGCGCCAGCTGTTTTTCAGGCATTAGTTAATGATGTTCTGAGAGACATGCTGAACATCTTTGTTTTTGTCTATCTTGACGATATCCTGATTTTTTCTCCGTCACTCGAGATTCATGTTCAGCACGTTCGACGTGTTCTACAGCGCCTTTTAGAGAATTGTCTCTACGTAAAGTCTGAGAAGTGCTCTTTTCATGTCTCCTCCGTTACTTTTCTCGGTTCCGTTATTTCCGCTGAAGGCATTCAGATGGATTCCGCTAAGGTCCAAGCTGTCAGTGATTGGCCCGTTCAAGGTCACGTGTCGAGTTGCAGCGCTTTTTAGGTTTCGCTAATTTCTATCGGCGTTTCATTCGTAATTTCGGTCAAGTTGCTGCCCCTCTCACAGCTCTTACTTCTGTCAAGACGTGTTTTAAGTGGTCCGGTTCCGCCCAGGAGCTTTTGATCTTCTAAAAGAACGTTTTACGTCCGCTCCTATCCTCGTTACTCCTGACGTCACTAGACAATTCATTGTCGAGGTTGACGCTTCAGAGGTAGGCGTGGGAGCCATTCTATCCCAGCGCTTCCAGTCTGACGATAAGGTTCATCCTTGCGCTTATTTTTCTCATCGCCTGTCGCCATCTGAGCGCAACTATGATGTGGGTAACCGTGAACTGCTCGCCATCCGCTTAGCCCTAGGCGAATGGCGACAGTGGTTGGAGGGCGACCGTTCCTTTTGTCGTTTGGACAGACCATAAGAACCTTGAGTACATCCGTTCTGCCAAACGACTTAATGCCCGTCAAGCTCGTTGGGCGTTGTTTTTCGCTCGTTTCGAGTTTGTGATTTCTTACCGTCCGGGTAGCAAGAACACCAAGCCTGATGCCTTATCCCGTCTGTTTAGTTCTTCTGTGGCTTCTACTGATCCCGAGGGGATTCTTCCTTATGGGCGTGTTGTCGGGTTAACAGTCTGGGAATTGAAAGACAGGTTAAGCAAGCACTCACGCACACTGCGTCGCCGCGCGCTTGTCCTAGTAACCTCCTTTTCGTTCCTGTTTCCACTCGTCTGGCTGTTCTTCAGTGGGCTCACTCTGCCAAGTTAGCTGGTCATCCCGGTGTTCGAGGCACTCTTGCGTCTATTCGCCAGCGCTTTTGGTGGCCGACTCAGGAGCGTGACACGCGCCGTTTCGTGGCTGCTTGTTCGGACTGCGCGCAGACTAAGTCGGGTAACTCTCCTCCTGCCGGTCGTCTCAGACCGCTCCCATTCCTTCTCGACCATGGTCTCACATCGCCCTAGACTTCATTACCGGTCTGCCTTTGTCTGCGGGAAGACTGTGATTCTTACGGTTGTCGATAGGTTCTCTAAGGCGGCACATTTCATTCCCCTCGCTAAACTTCCTTCCGCTAAGGAGACGGCACAAATCATTATCGAGAATGTATTCAGAATTCATGGCCTCCCGTTAGACGCCGTTTCAGACAGAGGCCCGCAATTCACGTCACAGTTTTGGAGGGAGTTCTGTCGTTTGATTGGTGCGTCCGTCAGTCTCTCTTCCGGGTTTCATCCCCAGTCTAACGTGGTCAAGCAGAGAGGGCCAATCAGACGATTGGTCGCATACTACGCAGCCTTTCTTTCAGAAACCCTGCGTCTTGGGCAGAACAGCTCCCCTGGGCAGAATACGCTCTGGTCGCTTCCTTCGTCTGCTACCGGGTTATCTCCGTTTCAGAGTAGTCTGGGTTACCAGCCTCCCCTCTGTTCTCATCCCAGCTTGCCGAGTCAGCGTTCCCTCCGCTCAAGCGTTTGTCCAACGTTGTGAGCGCACCTGGAGGAGGGTGAGGTCTGCACTTTGCCGTTACAGGGCACAGACTGTGAGAGCCGCCAATAAACGCAGGATTAAGAGTCCAAGGTATTGTTGCGGCCAGAGAGTGTGGCTTTCCACTCGCAACCTTCCTCTTACGACAGCTTCTCGTAAGTTGACTCCGCGGTTCATTGGTCCGTTCCGTGTCTCCCAGGTCGTCAATCCTGTCGCTGTGCGACTGCTTCTTCCGCGACATCTTCGTCGCGTCCATCCTGTCTTCCATGTCTCCTGTGTCAAGCCCTTTCTTCGCACCCCGTTCGTCTTCCCTCCCCCCTCCCGTCCTTGTCGAGAGCGCACCTATTTACAAGGTACATAAGATCATGGACATGCGTTCTCGGGACGGGGTCACCAATACTTAGTGGATTGGGAGGGTTACGGTCCTGAGGAGAGGAGTTGGGTTCCGTCTCGGGACGTGCTGGACCGTTCACTCATTGATGATTTCCTCCGTTGCCGCCAGGATTCCTCCTCGAGTGCGCCAGGAGGCGCCGGTGAGTGGGGGTACTGTCATGTTTTGTCATTTATTATCTTGTCTTGTCCCTGTGCTTCCCATTCTATTCGTTTCCCTCTGCTGGTCTTATTAGGTTCTTTCCCTCTTTCTATCCCTCTCTCCCCCTCCCTCTCTCACTCTCTCGCTCTCTCTTCTCTCTATCGTTCCGTTCCTGCTCCCAGCTGTTCCTATTCCCCTAATCAATCATTTAGTCTTCCCACACCTGTTCCCGATCCTTTCCCCTGATTAGAGTCCCTATTTCTTCCTTTGTGTTCCGTTCCTGTCCTGTCGGTTCCTTGTCTAGAATTCACCGTGCTGTGTTTGTGTATCGCCCTGTCGTGTCGTGTTTTCCTCAGATGCTGCGTGGTGAGCAGGTGTCTGAGTCTGTCTGGTTCAAGTGCCTTCCCGAGGCAACCTGCTGTTCACCTGCTGTTCAAGATCGAGTCTCCAGTTTGTCCTCGTCATTTCGAGTGAAAGTTGTGTTTTTTGTTTGTATTTACTTTACTGGATTAAAGACTCTGTTTTCGCCAAGTCGCTTTTGGGTCCTCTTTCACCTGCATGACAGATGAGGTAGGTAAACATGGGTGGGCTATTTACCGATAGACTGAAAGTCACCCAGTAAAATACTCGAGTTAAAGTTTTAAAAACGCTTTGGTTTTGAATATACTTAAGTATCAAAAGTAAATGTAATTGCTAAAATATACTTAGGTATCAAAAGTAAAAGTATAAATAATTTCACATTCCTTATATTAGGCAAACCAGATAGCACAAGTTTCTTGTTTTTCAATGTACGGATAACCAGGGGCACACTCCAACACTCAGACATAATTTACAAATGAAGCACGTGTGTTTAGTGAGTCCGATGCTCTCTTGATAAGTGCGTCGACCATTTTCCTGTCCTGCTAAGCATTGAAAATGTAATGACTACTTTTGGGTGTCAGGGAAAATGTATTAAGTAAAAGGTACATCATTTTCTTTAGGACTACAGTGGAGGAAAATTTTAAGCTGTCAAAAATATCAATAGTAAAGTACAGATACACCAAAAAACTACTTAAGTAGTACTTTAAAGTATTTTTACTTAATTACACCATATATACAAAATTATGTGGACAACTCTTCAAATGAGTGGATTTGGCTATTTTAGCCACACCGTTGCTGACAGGTGTATAAAATCCAGCTCACCGCCATGAAATCTCCCTAGACAAACATTGGTAGTAGAATGGCTTTATGGGAGAGCTCAGTGACTTTCAACGTGGCAGCATCATAGGATGCCACCTTTCCAACAAGTCAGTTCATCAAATGTCTGCCCTGCTAGAGCTGCGCCGGTCAACTCTTAAGTGCTGTTATTGTAAAGTGGAAACGTCTAGGAGCAACGACAGCTCAGCCACGAAGTGGTAGGCCACATAATCTCACAGAATGGGACTGCCGAGTGCTGAAGTGTGGGTGCGTTAAAATCATCCATCATCGGTTGCAACACTCACTACTGAGTTCTAAACTGCCTCTGGAAGCAACATCAGCAGCACAACAACTGTTCGTCGGGAGCTTCATAAAAATGGGTTTCCATGGCCGAGCAGTCGCACACAAGCCTAAGATCAACAGCAATACCAAGCGTCAGCTGGAATGGTATAAAGCTTGGACTCTGGAGCAGTGGAAACGTGTTCTCTGGAGTGATGAATCATGCTTCGCCACCTGGCAGTCTGACGGACAAATCTGGGTTTGGCGGATGGCAGAAAAACACTACCTGCCCCAATGCATAGTGCCAACGGTAAAGTTTGGTGGAGGGGGAATAATGGTCTGGGGCTGTTTTTCATGGTTTGGGCTAGGCCCCTTATTCTAGACGATTCTGGGCTTCCAACTTTGTGGCAACAGTTTGGGGAAGGCCCTTTCCTGTTTCAGCATGGCAATGCCCCAGTGCACAAAGTGAGGTCCATACAGAAATGGTTTGTCAAGATCAGTGTGGAAGAACTTGACTGGCCTGTACAGAGCCCTGACCTCAACCCCACCGAACACCTTCGGGATGAATAGGAGTGCCGACTGGAAGCCAGGCCTAATCGCCCAACATCAGTGTGCAACCTCACTAATGCTCTTGTGGCTGAATGGAAGCAAGTCCACACAGCAATGTTCCAACATCTAGTGGAAAGCCTTCCCAGAAGAGTGGAGGCTGTTGTAGCAGCAAAGGGGGGACCAACTCCATATCAATGCGCATGATGTTGGAATGAGATGTTCAGTGAGCAGGTGTCCACATACTTTTGTAATTTAGTGAACTTTACATCACTGCCTATAATAATCTAGGTTAGGATCAGGAGTAGGCTGATCTGGTCCTAGATCTGTGGTTAAGGACTACTTTTACCTTATGCAGTTTCCCCTATACAGGTCAGTGTCAGTAAACTGTAGTCAGTGAAGCCCTGTTTCACTCAGTCATTGGTTTGAATGCTGTGTCTATTCGTTCTAGCTGGATTAGTGCTAAGTGGCTAGGTCACTGTACCTGCTGAAACTGCAGGCAGAGCCCTGGGGTATGCCTAGGTAACCCCAGGCAGGTGTATGGGCTCAGCGGTTGACTAGAGGATGATTATGTGTGTGTTATTCTCTGTGTCTAATGGAGGATGTCTCTGACCAAGCAACTGTGTGGCACGGTGCACTGCTTGGTCCATCTGTCAGCAGCTCGTTAGCAAGGTGAAGACCCATTCTTTCTCTTTCACACACACACACACACACACACACACACACACACACACACACACACACACACACACACACACACACACACACACACACACACACACACACACACACACACACACACACACACACACACACACACACAAACACAAAGGTAAACCATTGAAACATTCCAGGGTGTACAACCTAAGCAAACACTGACGATTATGATTGTACCTTGAAAACGACTGCTCTGTAAAGCATTCAAACAGCACTGTATTCCAATGAAAAACAGCTTTGGACCACTGGCACTACACTGACTGTTGTATTGTGTGGGAGTCGCCTAACGAACAAGGGCCCTATTAATTAGCTTGAGTGGGCTGGATTGTTTTGTTGGATTGTGAAGGATTGCTGCTGCTATGAAACATGACACAACACCTGCTCCCTATCCCAACACAAAGGGGTCTTGTTCCTCCTCATGCACTAGGGCTGGTATGATGAGACGATTCTCTACCAATTAGTGTGTGTGATGACTCCACTGAGCCTTATGTTCTGACACCTACTCTAATGGCGAGAGGGACAGAGACAGAGAGAGAGACAGAGTGAGAGGGATAGACAGAGAGGGAGAGCGAGAGAAAGAATAGAGATGTCAGCACCATAACAGTTATCACTGCTTAACTCTCACTCTCTTTCATGCTCTTTCTTTTTCTCTTTTTCTCTTTCACACACACAATACACACAACTTCTCTTGGTTTTACACGTTATTTCCTCCCTTTTTCTCTCTCTTTCCCTCCTCCTAGTCTCTCCCTAGCCTTAACAGGCACTCACTAGACTTTTACATTTCCTATGTAACAGTTAGTTATGAGAGAGTGGGTGGGTATCTAGCCGTGTTGTTACAGTGTATTAGACCAGTCTGGTACCTAGCCGTGCTGTTACAGTGTATTAGACCAGTCTGGTATCTAGCCGTGCGGTTACAGTGTATTAGACCAGTCTGGTATCTAGCCGTGCTGTTACAGTGTATTAGACCAGTCTGGTATCTAGCCGTGCTGTTACAGTGTATTAGACCAGTATGGTATCTAGCCGTGCTGTTACAGTGTATTAGACCAGTCTGGTATCTAGCCATGTTACAGTGCATTAGACCAGTCTGGTACCTAGCTGTGTTACAGTGTATTAGACCAGTCTGGTATGTAGCCGTGCTGTTACAGTGTATTAGACCAGTCTGGTATGTAGCCGTGCTGTTACAGTGTATTAGACCAATCTGGTATCTAGCCGTGCTGTTACAGTGTATTAGACCAGTCTGGTATCTAGCCATGCTGTTACAGTGTATTAGACCAGTCTGGTATCTAGCCGTGTTGTTACAGTGTATTAGACCAGTCTGGTATCTAGCCGTGCTGTTACAGTGTATTAGACCAGTCTGGTATCTAGCCGTGTTACAGTGCATTAGACCAGTCTGGTACCTAGCTGTGTTACAGTGGATTAGACCAGTCTGGTATGTAGCTGTGCTGTTACAGTGTATTAGACCAGTCTGGTATGTAGCCGTGCTGTTACAGTGTATTAGACCAGTCTGGTATCTAGCCGTGCTGTTACAGTGTATTAGACCAATCTGGTATCGAGCCGTGCTGTTACAGTGTATTAGACCAGTCTGGTATCTAGCCGTGTTGTTACAGTGTATTAGACCAGTCTGGTATCTAGCCGTGCTGTTACAGTGTATTAGACCAGTCTGGTATCTAGCCATGCCGTTACAGTGTATTAGACCAGTCTGGTATCTAGCCGTGCTGTTACAGTGTATTAGACCAGTCTGGTATCTAGCCATGCTGTTACAGTGTATTAGACCAGTCTGGTATCTAGTCGTGCTGTTACAGTGTATTAGACCAGTCTGGTATCGAGCCATGCTGTTACAGTGTATTAGACCAGTCTGGTATCTAGCCGGTCCGGTTACAGTGTATTATACCAGTCTGGTATCTAGTCGTGCTGTTACAGTGTATTAGACCAGTCTGGTATCGAGCCATGCTGTTACAGTGTATTAGACCAGTCTGGTATCTAGCCGTGCTGTTACAGTGTATTAGACCAGTCTGGTATCTAGCCGTGCTGTTACAGTGTATTAGACCAGTCTGGTATCTAGCCGTGTTGTTACAGTGTATTAGACCAGTCTGGTATGTAGCCGTGCTGTTACAGTGTATTAGACCAGTCTGGTATGTAGCTGTGCTGTTACAGTGTATTAGACCAGTCTGGTATCTAGCCGTGTTGTTACAGTGTATTAGACCAGTCTGGTATCTAGCCGGTCCGGTTACAGTGTATTAGACCAGTCTGGTATCTAGCCGTGCCGTTACAGTGTATTAGACCAGTCTGGTATCTAGCCGTGCTGTTACAGTGTATTAGACCAGTCTGGTATCTAGCCGTGCTGTTACAGTGTATTAGACCAGTCTGGTATCTAGCCGTGTTGTTACAGTGTATTAGACCAGTCTGGTATCTAGCCGTGCTGTTACAGTGTATTAGACCAGTCTGGTATCTAGCCGGTCCGGTTACAGTGTATTAGACCAGTCTGGTATCTAGCCGTGCCGTTACAGTGTATTAGACCAGTCTGGTATCTAGCCGTGCTGTTACAGTGTATTAGACCAGTCTGGTATCTAGCCGTGCTGTTACAGTGTATTAGACCAGTCTGGTATCTAGCCGTGTTGTTACAGTGTATTAGACCAGTCTGGTATCTAGCCGTGCTGTTACAGTGTATTAGACCAGTCTGGTATCTAGCCGTGTTACAGTGTATTAGACCAGTCTGATACCTAGCTGTGTTACAGTGTATTAGACCAGTCTGGTATCTAGCCGTGTTGTTACAGTGTATTAGACCAGTCTGGTATGTAGCCGTGCTGTTACAGTGTATTAGACCAGTCTGATATCTAGCCGTGCTGTTACAGTGTATTAGACCAGTCTGGTATGTAGCCGTGCTGTTACAGTGTATTAGACCAGTCTGTGTCATAACCAACTCCTACTGCCCTCACTTCATAAGCAGCAGCGTTACTGAATTTTAAAACAAAATCCCCCTCAGGACACTGATACCTGAAACCCACACTATTGGTTCAGCAGAAGCTAGGCATCAATATTTGATGGTGTACCAACGTTAAGGCAGGCAGCATCGTGCAAAGCTACAGTACTCGCTGAATAGAGTTCATGGAATATACAGGAGTCTGTGGAAAGTCACAGGGAGAAACTCTCCAACAGAAACTTGCTGATGTGTTAGTGACTGAGGTGGAGGTGTGAGGGCTTCTTCTTACCTTTCAGACACTCTCACCCCGTCACACACTCCCCCTCACTCTCACTCCCCTCACACACTCCCCCTCACTCGCTCCCCTCACACACTCCCCCTCACTCTCACTCCCCTCACACACTCCCCTCACTCTCGCTCCCCTCACACACTCCCCCTCACTCTCACTCCCCTCACACACTCCCCCCTCACTCTCGCTCCCCTCACACACTCCCCCCTCACTCTTTTCCAGCTGAATTCACAAGTTGCCGAACCAATAAAAGAGGGTTTACTATGACGAAAGAGAGAGAGAAAGTGTTTGTAAAAGAAACAAATAAATGATGTTCTACTGTTAGAGCCCATTAGCTTACATGCTCGTTCCATCCTTGTTGTAATGGGGTATGAAATGTAAAGGTATTCTGTTCAGTTTGTACGTCATTGAGGAAGGAATGCAGAATATTCTCTCTATGCACCATCTTGCAAAAATGTGTGTCTGATTCCTCACAGGTTTTGTCCTCACTCTTCGTTGAGTCCGGTGGAAAATGATTGTTTTGGTGCATAGTACCCTCTACTGTTTGGATCAAGTAACGGTTTGCATATTCAGTTGATCCTTGTCTGAATAAATAAGTATTTTAGTTTAGGCTATACCATGGTTTTGGACAGTTGTGAATGTGTTCTCTAAAACGCTGGGTCAGGTAAAGAGAATGTTGTTGGATTGATACTGGTGACCTGCTGCACTGGTCCAATGTGGACGAATCAGAAGTCAGCCAGTGTAAAGTCTGCACACCAGTTATGACAGACGACCGACCAACCAACATCACTAGTGTGATTTTTTTAGAACTTGTTTTGGATACGTAGTTGTTCCTGTCTGAACCAGCAGCAGGATCTACAGTTCGCTGTTTCTTTCCTACTGTATCCATATTCACAAGCAGACAGCCTTGAACGTCTGTCAGACATTGAAACATTGAGACAGTGACGAGGCCAGATCACAGAGTCACAGACAACAGTATAGATGGAGACATCTAACATCACTCACCCATAACACCCTTTCTTCCCCTCTCTCTCCCTTCTCTCCTTTCAGGTGAATGGGGTGAACGTGGAGGGCATGCGTCATGCGGAGGTCGTGACCTTCATAAAGAGAGGAGGAGATGAGACCAGGCTGCTGGTGGTGGACCCTGACACAGACCATCACTTTAAGAAGATGGGTGTCACCCCATTGGCCAGCCACGTTAAAGGTAGGCCTACACCCTTGTTTATCTGTAAAACAGAATATTTATTTCAAGTGTACTCTTATAAACCACGCCAAAGGCACAGTACAGCTCGGGACAAGTCTCTAGTCTAATTGTACATCTACATTTTACAGTTGTATATTGAGTAATGTAATAGTCAGTAATGGTGTTGATGATCCTAATCTATAGTGAAATGTTACGGTATTGTTCATCAAAACCAGCATCAGATTACTGACCTCCAAATCTGAGCCTGTAATTCTGGGTGTTGGGTGAAGTTGCCCGTAGGGTGGATCAGGTTTGCATTTCCCCCAATAATGGTTCAGGTTAGGATTGGGGGGAGGAAAGGGTAGAGAAGCTGATCCTAGATCTGTACGTAGAGCGTAATCTGACCCTTCTTTCCCAGACTTTGACGGTCCGTCCATATCCAACGGCTCCCCCAGTCCTCAGATCAACGGCAGCTTCACCAGCAGCTCCATCCAGTCACACCACTCTGACCTGAGCAGTCCAGACAACAGCCTGCAGGTGAGACGTGTGTGTGTGTGTGTGTGTGTGTGTGTGTGTGTGTGTGTGTGTGTGTGTGTGTGTGTGTGTGTGTGTGTGTGTGTGTGTGTGTGTGTGTGTGTGTGTGTGTGTGTGTGTGTGTGTGTGTGTGTGTGTGTGTGTGTACAAACATGCCATAAAGCGTGCAAGGTGTGTGTATATGTGTGTCTGCATGCTGTTTGTGTGGACTATATTGGAGTGTACAGTATATAACCTCTTGTTATTTCATATAACACATTAACACAGATATTATCAAATCAAATCAAATCAAATCAAATTTTATTTGTCACATACACATGGTTAGCAGATGTTAATGCGAGTGTAGCGAAATGCTTGTGCTTCTAGTTCCGACAATGCAGTGATAACCAACAAGTAATCTAACTAACAATTCCAAAACTACTGTCTTATACACAGTGTAAGGGGATAAGGAACATGTACATAAGGATATATGAATGAGTGATGGTACAGAGCAGCATACAGTAGATGGTAGATGGAATTACACATCAGGGTTCTATTTCAATTCATTACATTCAGGAAGTAAACTGAAGTCTACCAATTTTACCATTCCCACATTTGACCAATTCCAAATCATTGAGCAAATTAGAAGAATTGGAATTCCAGTTTACTACCTGAATTGACTGAATTGAAATTGAATTGACCTCAACCCTGCCATGCGTGTGTATGTCATCCACACTATAACTACCAAGTAGTCTCTGATATTAATGTCTGTCTCTGTCTGTCTCTGTATCTAGCTGGGAGAGGACGAGGCGAGCCGTCTGATGGACCCGTTTGCTGAGATCGGCCTGCTCCTGAGTCCCACTGCGGCTGAGGCCAAAGAGAAGGCCCACGCCAAGAGAGCCAAGAAGAGAGCCCCTCAGATGGACTGGGACAAAAAACACCAGCTCTTCAGCAACTTCTGAACTTTTCTGCCACCCAATGAGAGAAGCAGAAAGACTGTCGAATTTGACATATCTGAAACTTACCTTCAACATTCCTACCCGTTACCCTACCACCACCACCCCACCACCACTACCACCACCACCCCACCACCACCACCACCCCACCACCACCACCACCACCACCACCACCACCACCACCACCCCTCCACCACTACCACCACCACCCCACCACCCCACCACCACCACCACCCCACCACCACTACCACCCCACCACCCCACCACCCCACCACCACCACCACCCCACCACCACCACCACCCCACCACCACTACCACCACCACCCCACCACCCCACCACCACCACCACCCCACCACCACTACCACCACCACCCCACCACCCCACCACCACCACCACCCCACCACCACTACCACCCAATCCAACAGAAGAGAATATGCAGATAGAATGTTGTTCTTTGAACGTTGGCCATCCAACACCGACTCCCCCTGCTTCCAAAATGGACGGGATGGAATGATGGACATTTCATCCTTTACCCTCCTTCAATCCTCCCTTCTTCCACCCTTCTCTATACCCTCATCCCACCCAGAGAGAGCTTGTCTGCTGACTGGACTGGAATAAGAGACTCAGGATTACCAGCTTCTTCTGAATCCACCCGTCATCATCAGTCTTTCCCTAAACCATCCAATGTCCCTCCTCTTCTACCACTAACTCCCACCTCCTCTGAGGACTGATCTGGAGAGAGGAGGCACTTCTTTTTGTATTTAGAAAGTAGAAAAGCACCTTGATAGGTGTTAGCCAGCCCAGCTGTAACAAGTATGGGGAATATGGACTATGTGAGATGTTTGTGAACACTGTGACCTGATCTTAAACATTGGGGTTTGTTTTGACCCTGTAAGAGAAGGAACGTACGCCCAAAGATGGATAAAACTCTTCCTCCCATGATCCTCCTGTGATTTTATTGTGTGACCGATGCGCCTCAGACTTCACGGATTCACTCACCAGGAAAAGCACAAACTGGAGGCTGAATAGCACTGCTTCTGTATCATCTCTGTTTGTATTTGTATCAAAGCATCTGTTTTCTCACAATGTCATAACATTTCCACTTTGCTCCCTATGTTGGATATGAACTGGTATTCATAGATGGTGTTAACAATGCATAGACAATCAAAAGCCTTACTCCACCCATCCCTCCTTCTCAATATAATAGCATTTAAGATACATTGACTAAATGCATGCATACGTGCACACACAAGCCCCCTGTGATTCTCTAGCCTATAGGCCTGCTTCACTCATTCTAAGGCAGTTTTAGTTTATTTAAGGGACCCTTATCTTTATGACATCAATGACATCCTCTCCACTATTTCATATCCCAATGTCCCCGACATAGAAATAGAATTACTAGAATGGGAATTCCTCAAGCAAGTTAAGAGTGAATAGATCAAGCGTTGAGTTTTTTACACTGCCTGTCTAGTACACCAGGGGGTGCTAATAAGACACACGGCAACATGAAGCCACTCCAGTACACTGCTCAGAGATGTATGAGGATTGGGACATGAAAGTACCATAGCAGGAGAAGATCGTCTGGGGATGATATGACCACTTTAAAGATGTATGAGATCTATGTAACACCTTGTAACATTTACGTAAAGCCTGCAGGTATGTGTTATTACTAGTTATGAGTATCTATCATGCTTTACCTGTTATAAGCAAATATAATGCTGTATTACTTGTTATAAGCAAATATAATGCTACATTACTTGTTATGAGCATCTATAATGTTTTCTTACTTGCTAAAGTATGAGCATTGATAATGCTGCGTTACTTGTTATGAGCATCTATAATGCTGTATTACTTGTTATAAGCAAATATAATGCTACATTACTTGTTATGAGCATCTATAATGTTTTCTTACTTGCTAAAGTATGAGCATTGATAATAATGCTATAATGTTTTCTTACTTGCTAAAGTATGACATTGCTTATTGATGAGCATCTATAATGTTTTCTTACTTGCTAAAGTATGAGCATTGATAATGCTGCGTTACTTGTTATGAGCATCTATAATGCTGCATTACTTGTTATGAGCATCTCCATCTATGAGCCGAACACCTTTATATGCAAAAGTATAGATACAAATAATGTATGAAATAACAAGATGGATATTGTACGGATTGAAAGTGAGCCCAGCGTATCAAAGAAAGCTTACATCATTCAGTGTTGATGTGATGTTGTGGTAATGTTCTGCTCATGTTGTGGTACAGTGATGACAGACTGACATAGTGCTTGTATCAGCTACTCCAGACTGGGCTGTCTTTCTGTTTCACTTCAGAAGGGAAGGACACAGTTATTTTTGTACAACATGCCTGAATGCTGTGGATTGTGGATCGGTTGTGGTATCAGGGGCTTTGGTATGCGAGTATAGCCTGGTCGCAGATCAATTTGTGCGATATTGCCAACTCCTATGGTCATTATCAAGAGGTGTCACACAACAATAGCCATAGGAGTTGGTAAGACAGCACAAACTGATCTCGGATCAGGTTATTCTGAGCTATGGGGCTAGGGGCTCTGATCAGTGGGCCTGCCCAGTGGGGGCAGTGGTGGTGGGGCAGTGGGGTGTGTGGAGAGGCCTATCCTGGAGGTCAGACTCAGAGATGCTCTAATGAATGAGACCAGGGAGCAACAGGACTTACAGGAGATTAGTCCTAGCATAGGATAGCATGGGGACAGCTGTCCTGCACACAGACTCAGACACACCCCAGACCAAACCACTGTCACGCCTCATAGGGGGGTGAAGGTCAAGTTTATCTTATTGTGTGTGTGTCATCCACTAATACGGATAGTAATCTCAGGTCCCCCCGGTCGTTCATATTGTGGTAGGATCTACACAAAGAGAACACTCCCCAGACCAAACCACTACTACATCTCATACGGGGGTGAAGGGAGATAGAAGGGAAAGTTTGTCTCTGTGTCTCTATTGTTACTATTCACCCAGGGTCTGTATAGTGCTGATCTAGGATCAGTTTTGCCTTTAGATCATAATTAATAAGATTATATGGACAGGAGGGACCTGATACTAGTTCAGCACTCCTACTCTGAGACGCTTTCTGAATACAGGCCCAGGTCCCCCCTGGAGGTTCATATTGTGGTAGGGTCTGAAATGCGGGTTCCTGGTTGGGCTCGGTCTGAGGTACATGCCAGGGTCATCTGTGCTATGCGGCGCCGACACCACACTTAGGACGGAGAGAAATGTCTGATCTGTTTTCATATATTGCACAATTTATTTTTGTTAATACGCATAATGTCATTACTATTACTCATAATAGTACAGATAAAACCATTTTTATTTCTCTGGTTTCCATTTGTGATCTAGCACCAATGTGTTTGCATAAGGGTTTTTACTATTGGTCCATATGATAAGCTGACCGTTAAACCCTGAGCAGAATGGTATATGACCCATGTATATTTACATTTGAGTCATTTGGCAGACGCTGTTATCCAAAGCAGCTGAAAGGAGCAATTTGGGGTTAAGTGCCTTGCTCAAAAGTCTGTTGACAGATTCTTCACCTAGTTGGTTTGGAGATTCCAACCAGTGACCTATCGGTTACTGGCCCAATGCGCTTAACCACTAGGCTACCTGCCTCCCTACAGTATATATACGGCAGGTTGTATTTTTTCAATAAAGTTTGACAATCTCCTTCTGGACTATATGACATCATCTCAGTGTCATCCCTTCTTCTTCTGTAAGTCTGTTGTCTTGTCTCTGATACTAGTGGGGGAGGGGGGTCATCTGTTCAATGAGCTAATCTTCCCACAGCTGTGATCCAGGAGTTCTCAGAGATACTCCTCCTCTTCTATCTCAAGGTCTTCCCCCCTCTCTCCATCTCCTCCCTCACTATTGTCCCAGTCCTCCCTCTCTCTCTGTCCCCCTCGATCCCTAAGGATTATGTGAGTGTTGGCATACAGTTTCACTCTGTTTCCAGAATT
>NW_025750693.1:0-18105 GCF_021184085.1 Oncorhynchus gorbuscha | reverse complement strand
GACTTGATTAGTTTAGTGTTAGCTAGCTACATAGCAGTCTTTGCTGTCTTCGTATCATCGTATCATCGTATCATCGTATCCAAGATAATTGTGTTGTTTAGGTCTAGAGTGTGTAGTCTTAGAGTGATTATCTTAATTTACCGAGGTTAGCTAGCCAGCTATTTGTCGTCCTTAACGTAGGTGACTCTGCTAACTAGCCAACAGCTAGCCAACGCTAGCCAACGTCTTCTGTATAGAACTCAACTACCCGGTCGCATTCACAGGTTGTATCACATTTTCACTTCATTTTCATTACAGTACAACGGTTTGATTTGTTTGATCGTAGCTAGCTACTTAGCTAGCTACATAGCCGTCTTTGTATCAAAGATAATTGTGTAGTCTAGAGCGATTTTCTAGGTTCGCTAGCCATCTATTGTCGTTCTTTTAACGCAACGTAACGTAAACAACACTGCTAGCTAGCCTGCTAGCCCCCGAATAGCAACACTGCAGAAACTATTACACTCAATGGAACGACTTGATTAGTGTAGTGTCAACAACGCACCCACTGCCAGCTGGCCTACTTCAGCAGTACTGTATCATTTTAATCATTTTAGTCAATAAGATTCTTGCTACGTAGCTTAACTTTCTGAACATTCGAGACGTGTAGTCCACTTGTCATTCCAATCTCCTTTGCATTAGCGTAGCCTCTTCTGTAGCCTGTCAACTATGTGTCGGTTTATCCCTGTTCTCTCCTCTCTGCACAGACCATACAAACGCTCCTCACCGCGTGGCCGCGGCCACCCTACTCTGGTGGTCCCAGCGCGCACGACCCACGTGGAGTTCCAGGTCTCCGGTAGCCTCTGGAACTGCCAATCTGCGGTCAACAAGGCAGAGTTCATCTCAGCCCATGCCTCCCTCCAGTCCCTCGACTTCTTGGCCCTGACGGAAACATGGATCACCACAGACAACACTGCTACTCCTACTGCTCTCTCTTCGTCCGCCCACGTGTTCTCGCACACCCCGAGAGCGTCTGGTCAGCGGGGTGGTGGCACCGGGATCCTCATCTCTCCCAAGTGGTCATTCTCTCTTTCTCCCCTTACCCATCTGTCTATCGCCTCCTTTGAATTCCATGCTGTCACAGTTACTAGCCCTTTCAAGCTTAACATCCTTATCATTTATCGCCCTCCAGGTTCCCTCGGAGAGTTCATCAATGAGCTTGATGCCTTGATAAGCTCCTTTCCTGAGGACGGCTCACCTCTCACAGTTCTGGGCGACTTTAACCTCCCCACGTCTACCTTTGACTCTTTCCTCTCTGCCTCCTTCTTTCCACTCCTCTCCTCTTTTGACCTCACCCTCTCACCTTCCCCCCTACTCACAAGGCAGGCAATACGCTCGACCTCATCTTTACTAGATGCTGTTCTTCCACTAACCTCATTGCAACTCCCCTCCAAGTCTCCGACCACTGCCTTGTATCCTTTTCCCTCTCGCTCTCATCCAACACCTCCCACACTGCCCCTACTCGGATGGTATCGCGCCGTCCCAACCTTCGCTCTCTCTCCCCCGCTACTCTCTCCTCTTCCATCCTATCATCTCTTCCCTCCGCTCAAACCTTCTCCCACCTATCTCCTGATTCTGCCTCCTCAACCCTCCTCTCCTCCCTCTCTGCATCCCTTGACTCTCTATGTCCCCTATCCTCCAGGCCGGCTCGGTCCTCCCCTCCCGCTCCGTGGCTCGATGACTCATTGCGAGCTCACAGAACAGGGCTCCGGGCAGCCGAGCGGAAATGGAGGAAAACTCGCCTCCCTGCGGACCTGGCATCCTTTCACTCCCTCCTCTCTACATTTTCCTCCTCTGTCTCTGCTGCTAAAGCCACTTTCTACCACGCTAAATTCCAAGCTTCTGCCTCTAACCCTAGGAAGCTCTTTGCCACCTTCTCCTCCCTCCTGAATCCTCCGCCCCCTCCCCCCTCCTCCCCCTCTGCAGATGACTTCGTCAACCATTTTGAAAAGAAGGTCGACGACATCCGATCCTCGTTTGCTAAGTCAAACGACACCGCTGGTTCTGCTCACACTGCCCTACCCTGTGCTCTGACCTCTTTCTCCCCTCTCTCCAGATGAAATCTCGCGTCTTGTGACGGCCGGCCGCCCAACAACCTGCCCGCTTGACCCTACCCCCTCCTCTCTTCTCCAGACCATTTCCGGAGACCTTCTCCCTTACCTCACCTCGCTCATCAACTCATCCCTGACCGCTGGCTACGTCCCTTCCGTCTTCAAGAGAGCGAGAGTTGCACCCCTTCTGAAAAAACCTACACTCGATCCCTCCGATGTCAACAATTACAGACCAGTATCCCTTCTTTCTTTTCTCTCCAAAACTCTTGAACGTGCCGTCCTTGGCCAGCTCTCCCGCTATCTCTCTCTGAATGACCTTCTTGATCCAAATCAGTCAGGTTTCAAGACTAGTCATTCAACTGAGACTGCTCTCCTCTGTATCACGGAGGCGCTCCGCACTGCTAAAGCTAACTCTCTCTCCTCTGCTCTCATCCTTCTAGATCTATCGGCTGCCTTCGATACTGTGAACCATCAGATCCTCCTCTCCACCCTCTCCGAGTTGGGCATCTCCGGCGCGGCCCACGCTTGGATTGCGTCCTACCTGACAGGTCGCTCCTACCAAGTGGCGTGGCGAGAATCTGTCTCCTCACCACGCGCTCTCACCACTGGTGTCCCCAGGGCTCTGTTCTTGGCCCTCTCCTATTCTCGCTATACACCAAGTCACTTGGCTCTGTCATAACCTCACATGGTCTCTCTTATCATTGCTATGCAGACGACACACAATTAATCTTCTCCTTTCCCCCTTCTGATGACCAGGTGGCGAATCGCATCTCTGCATGTCTGGCAGACATATCAGTGTGGATGACGGATCACCACCTCAAGCTGAACCTCGGCAAGACGGAGCTGCTCTTCCTCCCGGGGAAGGACTGCCCGTCCCATGATCTCGCCATCACGGTTGACAACTCCATTGTGTCCTCCTCCCAGAGCGCCAAGAACCTTGGCGTGATCCTGGACAACACCCTGTCGTTCTCAACTAACATCAAGGCGGTGGCCCGTTCCTGTAGGTTCATGCTCTACAACATCCGCAGAGTACGACCCTGCCTCACACAGGAAGCGGCGCAGGTCCTAATCCAGGCACTTGTCATCTCCCGTCTGGATTACTGCAACTCGCTGTTGGCTGGGCTCCCTGCCTGTGCCATTAAACCCCTTCAACTCATCCAGAACGCCGCAGCCCGTCTGGTGTTCAACCTTCCCAAGTTCTCTCACGTCACCCCGCTCCTCCGTTCTCTCCACTGGCTTCCAGTTGAAGCTCGCATCCGCTACAAGACCATGGTGCTTGCCTACGGAGCTGTGAGGGGAACGGCACCTCAGTACCTCCAGGCTCTGATCAGGCCCTACACCCAAACAAGGGCACTGCGTTCATCCACCTCTGGCCTGCTCGCCTCCCTACCACTGAGGAAGTACAGCTCCCGCTCAGCCCAGTCAAAACTGTTCGCTGCCCTGGCCCCCCAATGGTGGAACAAACTCCCTCACGACGCCAGGACAGCGGAGTCAATCACCACCTTCCGGAGACACCTGAAACCCCACCTCTTTAAGGAATACCTAGGATAGGTTAAGTAATCCCTCTCACCCCACCCCCCCTAAGTTTTAGATGCACTATTGTTAAGTGACTGTCCCACTGGATGTCATAAGGTGAATGCACCAATTTGTAAGTCGCTCTGGATAAGAGCGTCTGCTAAATGACTTAAATGTAATGTAAATGTAAATGTCTAGGTAACCCTGACTGATCCTACCTACTCTAAATGTCTAGGTAACCCTGACTGATCCTACCTACTCTATATGTCTAGGTAACCCTGACGGCTCTTCTCTCTCCTGCTGTCTACAGTAACGCCTCTGAGCCCATCAGTCACCGCAATGTCCCTCTTCCTCCCACTCTACCAGTCCAGAGACGTCTCGGACCCAGAGGGTGGCCGTCCTGTCAGACACCCCAGGGAGGGGGCAGACGACAGGTTGGAGGAGTAGTTTAGTGCATTAAAAACAAATAATGGTTTAAATGTGAAAAAAAAATCTAAATATGTTCCTGATCTGAAATCTCTCAGATAGTCGACTCAGAACAAGCTTCCTTTAGTTTCTGTTGGGGACCATGTGTTGTGTATGAATCTGTTATTCAATGCATTTCTACGGGTTAATAGCAGTAAGGCCAAATCCCCATCAAATAAATGTATTAATAGCATCAGCTATTTGAGATCACGTACGGGCTCGCTCGCATGGACAGGCTCATGATCATTACACAGGTGCACCTTGTACGGAGGACAATAAAAGGCCACTTAGCGGCGCAGTTGTCGTCACACAACAATGACACAGACGTCTCAAGTTTCTGAGGGAGATTGTAATTGGCAAGCTGACTGCAGGAAAAGTCCACCAGAGAATTCAATGTTCATTTCTCTCTACCATAAGCCATTTTAAGTGAAGGAGAAACAAACATTGCACGGTGTCGTTAGTGTGTCGACTCACATGATTATGACAACAGGATAAATAGGGCTCATTGAATAGCGCACTACGTGGTTGTCTAGCGTGTACACTCACCCGGATCATCAGCACGGCCTTGCGGATGTCGCGGACTCCATCGTAGACCAGACGGGAGGCATCGATGAACTCGTTCTCGTCCACGGGGAGTGTGGGGTTGGCACTCAGAGCCTCGACCGCTGCCTCCACCTGCTCTGTGAACCTGGGCATGACTGGTGGAGGTGGCAGGAAGAAGGCTAATCAAATGCTGCATCTACTGAACCCAGCAAAACAGCAGAATGACAGGTCTCAACACGATACTGGTCACCAACAGGCTACTCAGCCAAACCACCCACAGAGTCACACACAGAGTCACACACAGAGTCTCACACAGAGTCTCACACAGAGTCTCACACAGAGTCTCACACAGAGTCTCACACAGAGTCTCACACAGAGTCTCACACAGAGTCACACACAGAGTCACACCCAGAGTCACACACAGAGTCACACCCAGAGTCACACACACAGAGTCTCACACACAGAGTCACACACACAGAGTCACACACACAGAGTCACACACACAGAGTCACACACACAGAGTCACACACACAGAGTCACACACACAGAGTCACACACAGAGAGTCACACACACAGAGTCACACACACAGAGTCACACACACAGAGTCACACACACAGAGTCACACACACAGAGTCACACACACAGAGTCACACACACAGAGTCACACACACAGAGTCACACACACAGAGTCACACACAGAGTCACACACAGAGTCACACACAGAGTCACACACAGAGTCACACACAGAGTCACACACAGAGTCACACAGAGTCACACACAGAGTCACACACAGAGTCACACACACAGAGTCACACAGAGTCCATGGAAATGTGTGGGATTACATCAGCTCTTTATATCCAACCAATAACCAGGGACATAACTGCACTGCTAGAAACCCTTTCCACAGAGAGGAGGAGAGGGGTGAGGAGAGGGGTGAGGAGAGGGGTGAGGAGAGGGCAGGAAAGGAGAGACCAGGAGAGGGTGAGTAGAGGGCAGGAGAGGGTGAGTAGAGGGCAGGAGAGGAGAGACCAGGAGAGGGTGAGTAGAGGGCAGGAGAGGAGAGACCAGGAGAGGGTGAGTAGAGGGCAGGAGAGGAGAGACCAGGAGAGGGTGAGTTGAGGGCACGAGAGGGGTGAGGAGAGACCAGGAGAGGGTGAGTAGAGTGCAGGAGAGGGTGAGTAGAGTGCAGGAGAGGGGTGAGTAGAGTGCAGGAGAGGGGTGAGTAGAGTGCAGGAGAGGGGTGAGTAGAGAGGGGTGAGTAGAGAGGGGTGAGTAGAGAGGGGTGAGGAGAGAGGGGTGAGGAGAGAGGGGTGAGGAGAGAGGGGTGAGGAGAGAGGGGAGAGCGGGGAGAGGGTGAGGAGAGAGCGGGAGAGGGGTGAGGAGAGAGCGGGAGAGGGGTGAGGAGAGAGGGGTGAGGGGTGAGCGGGAGAGGGGTGAGCGGGAGAGGGGTGAGCGGGAGAGGGGTGAGCGGGAGAGGGGTGAGGAGAGAGCGGGGAGAGGGGTGAGAGAGAGCGGGAGAGGGGTGAGGAGAGAGCGGGAGAGGGGTGAGGAGAGAGCGGGAGAGGGGTGAGGAGAGAGCGGGAGAGGGGTGAGGAGAGAGCGGGAGAGGGTGAGGAGAGAGCGGGAGAGGGGTGAGGAGAGAGCGGGAGAGGGTGAGGAGAGAGCGGGAGAGGGGTGAGGAGAGAGCGGGAGAGGGGTGAGGAGAGAGCGGGAGAGGGGTGAGAGAGAGAGCGGAGAGGGGTGAGGAGAGAGCGGGAGAGGGGTGAGGAGAGAGCGGGAGAGGGGTGAGGAGAGAGCGGGGAGAGGGGTGAGGAGAGAGCGGGAGAGGGGTGAGGAGAGAGCGGAGAGGGGTGAGGAGAGAGCGGGAGAGGGGTGAGGAGAGAGCGGGAGAGGGGTGAGGAGAGAGCGGGAGAGGGGTGAGGAGAGAGCGGGAGAGGGGTGAGGAGAGAGCGGGAGAGGGGTGAGGAGAGAGCGGGAGAGGGGTGAGGAGAGAGCGGGAGAGGGGTGAGGAGAGAGCGGAGAGGGGTGAGGGGTGAGAGAGAGCGGAGAGGGGTGAGGAGAGAGCGGGAGAGGGGTGAGGAGAGAGCGGGAGAGGGGTGAGGAGAGAGCGGGAGAGGGGTGAGGAGAGAGCGGGAGAGGGGTGAGGAGAGAGCGGGAGAGGGGTGAGGAGAGAGCGGAGAGGGGTGAGGGGAGAGGGAGAGGGGAGAGCGGAGAGGGGTGAGCGGGAGAGGGGTGAGGAGAGAGGGGGTGAGGAGAGAGGGGTGAGGAGAGAGGGAGAGGGGAGAGGGGAGAGCGGGAGAGGGGAGAGCGGGAGAGGGAGAGCGGGAGAGGGGTGAGGGGGTGAGGAGAGAGCGGAGAGGGGTGAGGAGAGAGCGGGAGAGGGGTGAGGAGAGAGCGGGAGAGGGGTGAGGAGAGAGCGGGAGAGGGTGAGGAGAGAGCGGGAGAGGGGTGAGGAGAGAGCGGGAGAGGGGTGAGGAGAGAGCGGGGAGAGGGGTGAGGAGAGAGCGGGAGAGGGGTGAGGAGAGAGCGGGAGAGGGTGAGGAGAGAGCGGGAGAGGGGTGAGGAGAGAGCGGGAGAGGGGTGAGGAGAGAGCGGGGAGAGGGGTGAGGAGAGAGCGGGAGAGGGGGTGAGGAGAGAGCGGGAGAGGGGTGAGGAGAGAGCGGGAGAGGGGTGAGGAGAGAGCGGGAGAGGGGTGAGGAGAGAGAGCGGGAGAGGGGTGAGGAGAGAGCGGAGAGGGGTGAGGAGAGAGCGGGAGAGGGGTGAGGAGAGAGCGGGAGAGGGGTGAGGAGAGAGCGGGAGAGGGGTGAGGAGAGAGCGGGAGAGGGGTGAGGAGAGAGCGGGAGAGGGGTGAGGAGAGAGCGGGAGAGGGGTGAGAGAGAGCGGGGAGAGGGGTGAGGAGAGAGCGGAGAGGGGTGAGGAGAGAGCGGGAGAGGGGGGTGAGGGGAGAGAGCGGGAGAGGGGTGAGGAGAGAGCGGGAGAGGGGTGAGGAGAGAGCGGAGAGGGGTGAGGAGAGAGAGCGGGAGAGGGGTGAGGAGAGAGCGGGAGAGGGGTGAGGAGAGAGCGGGAGAGGGGTGAGGGGAGAGAGCGGGAGAGGGGTGAGAAGAGAGCGGGAGAGGGGTGAGAAGAGAGCGGGAGAGGGGTGAGGAGAGAGCGGGAGAGGGGTGAGAAGAGAGCGGGAGAGGGGTGAGGAGAGAGCGGGAGGGGTGAGGAGAGGGCAGGAGAGGAGAGACCAGAGAGCGGGAGAGGGGTGAGGAGAGAGCGGGAGGGGGAACGGGAGAGCGGGAGGGGGAACGGGAGAGCGGGAGGGGGAACGGGAGAGCGGGAGGGGGAACGGGAGAGCGGGAGGGGGAACGGAGAGCGGGAGGGGGAACGGGAGAGCGGGAGGGGGAACGGGAGAGCGGGAGGGGAACGGGAGAGCGGGAGGGGGAACGGGAGAGCGGGAGGGGGAACGGGAGAGCGGGAGGGGGAACGGGAGAGCGGGAGGGGGAACGGGACAGGGGGAGAGGAGGTAGGGAGACTACCACCGGTAGAGACAGAGAGACAGATGTTACCTGTGTTGGTGAGCAGCTTGGTGGCCTCCAGAACCTTCTCTGTATAGACTCCAGGTTCATAGTTGTCCATCTCACACGTGACCACATGGACCACTCTGGCGGCGCGGCCACGGATGGCGCCGGCCGTGCGGTCCAACCCGTCCACATCCTTCTCCTGCAGCGCTATCACACACTTGTTCACGTCCTCCAGAATGTGGTTCTCTGGACAGGAAGAATCACCCAGTGTTTATTCATAGAGGGACGATTAGAGACACGTGGGTTCTGAATCTCAACTCCTACAGAACAAACAGCAGGAGAGGAATCAGAACGCGTCATGGGGTAAACTAAACCCCCCGAGCTCGCTGAGCTCGCTATGAGTTGTCATGGGGTAAACCTACGACCCTACGGAAACTATGAGTTGTCATGGGGTAAACTAAACCCCCCGAGCTCGCTGGCGACCCTACGGAAACTATGAGTTGTCATGGGGTAAACTAAACCCCCCGAGCTCGCTGGCGACCCTACGGAAACTATGAGTTGTCATGGGGTAAACTAAACCCCCCGAGCTCGCTGGCGACCCTACGGAAACTATGAGTTGTCATGGGGTAAACTAAACCCCCGAGCTCGCTGGCGACCCTACGGAAACTATGAGTTGTCATGGGGTAAACTAAACCCCCGAGCTCGCTGGCGACCCTACGGAAACTATGAGTTGTCATGGGGTAAACTAAACCCCCGAGCTCGCTGGCGACCCTACGGAAACTATGAGTTGTCATGGGGTAAACTAAACCCCCGAGCTCGCTGGCGACCCTACGGAAACTATGAGTTGTCATGGGGTAAACTAAACCCCCGAGCTCGCTGGGGTAAACTAAACCCCCGAGCTCGCTGGCGACGGAAACTATGAGTTGTCATGGGGTAAACTAAACCCCCCGAGCTCGCTGGCGACCCTACGGAAACTATGAGTTGTCATGGGGTAAACTAAACCCCCGAGCTCGCTGGCGACCCTACGGAAACTATGAGTTGTCATGGGGTAAACTAAACCCCCGAGCTCGCTGGCGACCCTACGGAAACTATGAGTTGTCATGGGGTAAACTAAACCCCCGAGCTCGCTGGCGACCCTACGGAAACTATGAGTTGTCATGGGGTAAACTAAACCCCCGAGCTCGCTGGCGACCCTACGGAAACTATGAGTTGTCATGGGGTAAACTAAACCCCCGAGCTCGCTGGCGACCCTACGGAAACTATGAGTTGTCATGGGGTAAACTAAACCCCCGAGCTCGCTGGCGACCCTACGGAAACTATGAGTTGTCATGGGGTAAACTAAACCCCCGAGCTCGCTGGCGACCCTACGGAAACTATGAGTTGTCATGGGGTAAACTATGAACCCCCGAGCTCGCTGGCGACCCTACGGAAACTATGAGTTGTCATGGGGTAAACTAAACCCCCGAGCTCGCTGGCGACCCTACGGAAACTATGAGTTGTCATGGGGTAAACTAAACCCCCGAGCTCGCTGGCGACCCTACGGAAACTATGAGTTGTCATGGGGTAAACTAAACCCCGAGCTCGCTGGCGACCCTACGGAAACTATGAGTTGTCATGGGGTAAACTAAACCCCCGAGCTCGCTGGCGACCCTAAGGAAACTATGAGTTGTCATGGGGTAAACTAAACCCCCCGAGCTCGCTGGCGACCCTACGGAAACTATGAGTTGTCATGGGGTAAACTAAACCCCCCCGAGCTCGCTGGCGACCCTACGGAAACTATGAGTTGTCATGGGGTAAACTAAACCCCCCGAGCTCGCTGGCGACCCTACGGAAACTATGAGTTGTCATGGGGTAAACTAAACCCCCGAGCTCGCTGGCGACCCTACGGAAACTATGAGTTGTCATGGGGTAAACTAAACCCCGAGCTCGCTGGCGACCCTACGGAAACTATGAGTTGTCATGGGGTAAACTAAACCCCCGAGCTCGCTGGCGACCCTACGGAAACTATGAGTTGTCATGGGGTAAACTAAACCCCCGAGCTCGCTGGCGACCCTACGGAAACTATGAGTTGTCATGGGGTAAACTAAACCCCCCGAGCTCGCTGGCGACCCTACGGAAACTATGAGTTGTCATGGGGTAAACTAAACCCCCCGAGCTCGCTGGCGACCCTACGGAAACTATGAGTTGTCATGGGGTAAACTAAACCCCCCGAGCTCGCTGGCGACCCTACGGAAACTATGAGTTGTCATGGGGTAAACTAAACCCCCCGAGCTCGCTGGCGACCCTACGGAAACTATGAGTTGTCATGGGGTAAACTAAACCCCCGAGCTCGCTGGCGACCCTACGGAAACTATGAGTTGTCATGGGGTAAACTAAACCCCCCGAGCTCGCTGGCGACCCTACGGAAACTATGAGTTGTCATGGGGTAAACTAAACCCCCCGAGCTCGCTGGCGACCCTACGGAAACTATGAGTTGTCATGGGGTAACCTAAACCCCCCCGAGCTCGCTGGCGACCCTACGGAAACTATGAGTTGTCATGGGGTAAACTAAACCCCCGAGCTCGCTGGCGACCCTACGGAAACTATGAGTTGTCATGGGGTAAACTAAACCCCCCGAGCTCGCTGGCGACCCTACGGAAACTATGAGTTGTCATGGGGTAACCATATATAATATTACAAATCTACCTTTAACCATATATAATATTACAAAACTACCTTTGACCATATATAATATTACATTCTAGCAAAGCACACACACTCAAGAGAATATTCTCAAAGTGAATATGTATTGGCATGCAAATGAGATGAGCCCTGAAAAGAAAGCTCCGCCCCCTTCCTACTCACCGGACACACAGAGGAAGTCGTCGATGCTGGTGATGTCATCGACGGCGTCAGTGAGAACGCGGACCTGCTTCTCCCAGGACTCTTTGAAGAGGTCCATGTTGTCCTGGGCAACCTTACTGTTGGGCTTGGCAGCTAGAGCCAGAGCCGCGTTAATCACCTGTTAAAGAGCATTCACACCAATTACTACAGCAGGTAGTATAACATGACACTTCCTTATCCATCAGACCAACACACACAGAGAGAGAGAGAGAGACCAACACACAGAGAGAGAGAGAGACCAACACACAGAGAGAGAGAGAGAGAGAGAGAGACCAACACACAGAGAGAGAGAGAGAGAGAGAGAGACCAACAGAGAGAGAGAGAGAGAGAGAGAGAGAGAGAGAGAGAGAGAGAGAGAGAGAGAGAGAGAGAGAGAGAGAGACCAACACACACAGAGAGAGAGAGAGACCAACACACACACAGAGAGAGAGAGAGACCAACACACACACAGAGAGAGAGAGAGACCAACACACACACAGAGAGAGAGAGAGACCAACACACACACACAGAGAGAGAGAGACCAACACACACGCACACACAGAGAGACCAACACACACACACACACAGAGACCAACACACACACACACACACAGAGAGACCAACACACACACACACACAGAGAGACCAACACACACACACACACAGAGAGACCAACACACACACACACAGAGAGAGAGACCAACACACACACACACAGAGAGAGAGACCAACACACACACACAGAGAGAGAGAGACCAACACACACACACACACAGAGAGAGACCAACACACACACACACGAGAGAGACCAACACACACACACACAGAGAGAGAGAGACCAACACACACACACACAGAGAGAGAGAGACCAACACACACACAGAGAGAGAGAGACCAACACACACACAGAGAGAGAGAGAGACCAACACACACACAGAGAGAGAGAGAGACCAACACACACGCACACACAGAGAGACCAACACACACACACACACACACACAGAGAGACCAACACACACACACACACACACACAGAGACCAACACACACACACACACAGAGAGAGACCAACACACACACACACACAGAGAGAGAGACCAACACACACACACACAGAGAGAGAGACCAACACACACACACACAGAGAGAGAGACCAACACACACACACACAGAGAGAGAGACCAACACACACACACAGAGAGAGAGAGACCAACACACACACACACAGAGAGAGAGACCAACACACACACACACAGAGAGAGAGACCAACACACACACACACGAGAGAGACCAACACACACAGAGAGAGAGACCAACACACACAGAGAGAGAGACCAACACACACAGAGAGAGAGACCAACACACACAGAGAGAGAGACCAACACACACAGAGAGAGAGACCAACACACACAGAGACCAACACACACACACAGAGAGAGACCAACACACACAGAGACCAACACACACACACAGAGAGAGAGAGAGACAGAGACCAACACACACACACAGAGAGAGAGAGAGAGACCAACACACACACACAGAGAGAGAGAGAGAGAGAGAGACCAACACACACACAGAGAGAGAGAGACCAACACACACACACACAGAGAGAGAGAGAGACCAACACACACACACAGAGAGAGAGAGAGAGACCAACACACACACACAGAGAGAGAGAGAGAGAGACCAACACACACACACAGAAAGAGAGATAACACACACACAGAAAGAGAGAGACCAACACACACAGAGAGAGAGAGACCAACACACACAGAGAGAGAGAGAGACCAACACACACACACAGAGAGAGAGAGAGAGAGAGAGAGAGAGAGAGAGACCAACACACCACCCACTGTGTTTTGGCAGGGTTTACCCCCCACCCACTGTGTTTTGGCAGGGTTTACACCCACTGTGTTTTGGCAGGGTTTACCCCACCCACTGTGTTTGGCAGGGTTTACCCCCCACCCACTGTGTTTTGGCAGGGTTTACCCCCACCCACTGTGTTTTGGCAGGGTTTACCCCCACCCACTGTGTTTTGGCAGGGTTTACCCCACCCACTGTGTTTTGGCAGGGTTTTACCCCCCCACTGTGTTTTGGCAGGGTTTACCCCCCACCCACTGTGTTTTGGCAGGGTTTACCCCCACCCACTGTGTTTTGGCAGGGTTTACCCCCTACCCACTGTGTTTTGGCAGGGTTTACCCCCACCCAATGTGTTTTGGCAGGGTTTATCCCCACCAACTGTGTTTTGGCAGGGTTTACCCCCACCCACTGTGTTTTGGCAGGGTTTACCCCCCACCCACTGTGTTTTGGCAACAGTATTCACTAATTGATGAATAGAGAGATTCACTGGGAAAAGGGTGAATGAGCAACAGCTTGTTTTCTTGGGGAAATACATGTGGTGAGATTCAAGCTGAGGATGAATGGGAGTCATTAGGTGAGATTAAAGAGTCAGAGAAAGAGGCGAAAGAGAGAGGAAGAGGCAGAGAGAGAGGAAGAGGCGAAAGAGAGAGAGGAAGAGGCGAAAGAGAGAGAGGAAGAGGCGAAAGAGAGAGAGGAAGAGGCGAAAAAGAGAGAGGAAGAGGCGAAAAAGAGAGAGGAAGAGGCGAAAGAGAGAGAGGAAGAGGCGAAAGAGAGAGAGGAAGAGGTGAAAGAGAGAGAGGAAGAGGGAGAGGAAGAGGGAGAGGAAGAGAGAGACAGAGAGAGAGGAAGAGAGAGACAGAGAGAGCCGAAGAGACAGAGAGAGCCGAAGAGACAGAGAGAGCCGAAGAGACAGAGAGAGCCGAAGAGACAGAGAGAGCCGAAGAGACAGAGAGAGCCGAAGAGACAGAGAGAGCCGAAGAGACAGAGAGAGCCGAAGAGACAGAGAGAGCCGAAGAGACAGAGAGAGCCGAAGAGACAGAGAGAGCCGAAGAGACAGAGAGAGCCGAAGAGACAGAGAGAGCGAGACAGAGAAGGGAAGAGGCAAAAGAGAGAGACACAGAGTGTGAGACAGAGACAGAGAGTGAGCCAGAGACAGAGAGTGAGACAGAGACAGAGAGTGAGACAGAGACAGAGAGTGAGACAGAGACAGAGAGTGAGACAGAGACAGAGAGTGAGACAGAGACAGAGAGTGAGACAGAGACAGAGAGTGAGACAGAGACAGAGAGTGTGACAGAGACAGAGAGTGTGACAGAGACAGAGAGTGTGACAGAGACAGAGAGTGTGACAGAGACAGAGAGTGTGACAGAGACAGAGAGTGTGACAGAGACAGAGAGTGTGACAGAGAGTGTGACAGAGAGGGACAGAGACACAGAGAGAGAGACAGAGACACAGAGAGTGAGACAGACACACAGAGAGTGAGACAGAGCCACAGAGAGAGAGACAGAGCCACAGAGAGAGAGACAGAGCCACAGAGAGAGAGACAGAGACACAGAGAGAGAGACAGAGACACAGAGAGAGAGACAGAGACACAGAGAGAGAGACAGAGAGCGAGAGAGAGGAAGAGGCGAAAGAGAGAGACAGAGAGCGAGGGGCAGACTAGTAGTGAGAGGTTTGTCAGGGTTTGAGGGACCCGCCCTGCTAAAGGACCAGCCGACCCGCCCTGCTAAAGGACCAGCCGACCCGCCCTGCTAAAGGACCAGCCGACCCGCCCTGCTAAAGGACCAGCCGACCCGCCCTGCTAAAGGACCAGCCGACCCGCCCTGCTAAAGGACCAGCCGACCCGCCCTGCTAAAGGACCAGCCGACCCGCCCTGCTAAAGGACCAGCCGACCCGCCCTGCTAAAGGACCAGCCGACCCGCCCTGCTAAAGGACCAGCCGACCCGCCCTGCTAAAGGACCAGCCGACCCGCCCTGCTAAAGGACCAGCCGACCCGCCCTGCTGGGAAGGACCAGCGACCCGCCCTGCAAAGGGACCAGCCGACCCGCCCCTGCTAAAGGACCAGCCGACCCGCCCCTGCTAAAGGACCAGCCGACCCGCCCGTAATGAGTGATTTTATTGGAGGTGCTGAAGGTGGAATACATTTTGATATATTGGGTGGAATAAACACTGTGCATAGAAGGAAGTAATGACGAAAGTTGCTCTGTGAAACTCAATATTTTGACATAACGTTTGGCAATCTGGTGGGACCTCTTTCTGAAAGTAGGATGAGATCCTGTCTCAACTGGGAGCAGGACGGGCTGTAGGTCGGATGGAAATGAAGGTTGGCAGAGCTAGCTATATGATTCCCAAACCAAAGCCTCCAGACACTGGAGGTTTCAGCAATATGACTGGTAGACTTACAGGGGGTTGGCTAGCTGTAGGGCTGGCACAGCTGAGGGGAGAGAAGGGGCCTTTAAGGTGTTAAGTGTTGGCAGGGATGTGGGGGGGGATGGGGGGCTGGAAGTGTGAAGTGTTGGCAGCTTGACAGGGCTATGAGGCTGGAGAGAGAGAAAGGAGAGAGAGAAAGGAGAGAGCGAGAGAGAGAAAGGAGATGAGAGCGAGAGAGAGAAAGGAGATGAGAGCGAGAGAGAAAGGAGATGAGAGAGAGAGAGAAAGGAGATGAGAGAGAGAGAGAAAAGGAGATGAGAGAGAGAGAGAAAGGAGATGAGAGAGAGAGAGAAAGGAGATGAGAGAGAGAAAGGAGATGAGAGAGAGAGAGAGAAAGGAGATGAGAGAGAGAGAGAGAAAGGAGATGAGAGAGAGAGAGAAAGGAGATGAGAGAGAGAGAGAAAGGAGATGAGAGAGAGAGAGAAAGGAGATGAGAGAGAGAGAGAAAGGAGATGAGAGAGAGAGAGAAAGGAGATGAGAGAGAGAGAGAAAGGAGATGAGAGAGAGAAAGGAGATGGAGAGAGAGAAAGGAGATGGAGAGAAAGGAGAGAGAGCGAGAGAAAGGAGAGAAAGGAGCGAGAGCAAGGAGAGAAAGGAGATGGAGATGGAGAGAGAGAAAGGAGATGGAGAGAAAGGAGAGAGAGAGAGAGAAAGGAGAGAAAGGAGATGGAGATGGAGAGAGAGAAAGGAGATGGAGAGAAAGGAGCGAGAGCAAGGAGAGAAAGGAGATGGAGATGGAGAGAGAGAAAGGAGATGGAGAGAAAGGAGCGAGAGCAAGGAGAGAAAGGAGATGGAGATGGAGAGAGAGAAAGGAGATGGAGATGGAGAGAGAGAAAGGAGATGGAGAGAAAGGAGAGAGAGAGAGAGAAAGGAGATGGAGAGAAAGGAGCGAGAGCGAGAGAAAGGAGAGAAAGGAGAGAGAGCGAGAGAAAGGAGCGAGAGCGAGAGAAAGGAGCGAGAGAGAGAGAGAAAGGAGCGAAAGGAGAGAGAGCGAGAGAAAGGAGCGAGAGAGAGAAAGGAGCTAGAGCGAGAGAGAGAAAGAAAGGAGCGAGAGCGAGAGAGAGAGAGAAAGGAGCGAGAGCGAGAGAGAGAGAGAAAGGAGCGAGAGCGAGAGAGAAAGGAGCGAGAGAGAGAGAGAGAGAGAAAGGACCGAGAGAGAGAGAGAGAGAGAAAGGAGCGAGAGAGAGAGAGAGAGAGAGAGCGAGAGCGAGAGCGAGAGCGAGAGAGAGAGCGAGAGAGAAAGGAGCGAGAGCGAGAGAGAAAGGAGCGAGAGCGAGAGAGAAAGGAGCGAGAGAGAGAGAGAAAGGAGCGAGAGAGAGAGAGAAAGGAGCGAGAGCGAGAAAGGAGCGAGCGAGAGCGAGAAAGGAGAGAGCGAGAAAGGAGAGAGCGAGAGCGAGAAAGGAGAGAGCGAGAGCGAGAAAGGAGAGAGCGAGAGCGAGAAAGGAGCGAGAGCGAGAAAGGAGCGAGAGCGAGAAAGGAGCGAGAGAGAGAGAGAGAAAGGAGCGAGAGAGAGAGAGAGAAAGGAGCGAGAGAGAGAGAGAGAAAGGAGCGAGAGAGAGAGAGAGAAAGGAGCGAGAGAGAGAGAGAGAGAGAAAGGAGCGGCAGAGCGAGAGAGAGAAAGGAGCGAGAAAGAGCCAGAAAGGAGCTTAGAGCCAAGTGAGAAAGTGCTAGGAGCGAGCGAGAGCGAGGAGCGAGCGAGAGCGAAAGGAGCGAGCGAGAGCGAAAGGAGCGAGCGAGAGCGAGAAAGGAGCGAGCGAGAGCGAGAAAGGAGCGAGCGAGAGCGAGAAAGGAGCGAGCGAGAGCGAGAAAGGAGCGAGCGAGAGCGAGAAAGGAGCGAGCGAGAGCGAGAAAGGAGCGAGCGAGAGCGAAAAGGAGCGAGCGAGAGCGAAAGGAGCGATGAGAGCGAGAAAGGAGCGAGCGAGAGCGAGAAAGGAGCGAGCGAGAGCGAGAAAGGAGCGAGCGAGAGCGAGAAAGGAGCGAGCGAGAGCGAAAGGAGCGAGAGCGAGAGCGAAAGGAGCGAAGAGAGCGAGAAAGGAGCGAGCGAGAGCGAGAAAGGAGCGAGAGAGAGAGCGAGAAAGGAGCGAGCGAGAGCGAGAAAGGAGCGAGAGCGAGAGCGAAAGAGAGAAGCAGAGCGAAAGAGCGAGAGCGAGAGCGAGAAAGGAGCGAGCGAGAGCGAGAAAGCGAGAGCGAGCGAGAGCGAAAGGAGCGAGCGAGATGAAAGGAGACAGGAGAAAGGAGAGAGCGAGAGCCAGAAAGGAGCGAGCGAGAGCGAAAGGAGAGAGCGAGAGCGAAAGGAGCGAGCGAGAGCGAGAAAGGAGAGAGCGAGAGCGAGAAAGGAGAGAGCGAGAGCGAGAAAGGAGAGAGCGAGAGCGAGAAAGGAGAGAGCGAGAGCGAGAAAGGAGAGAGCGAGAGCGAGAAAGGAGAGAGCGAGAGCGAGAAAGGAGAGAGAGAGAGCGAGAAAGGGAGAGAGCTAGAAAGCAGAAAGGAGAGAGCGAGAGCGAGAAAGCGAGAGAGCGAGAGCGAGAAAGGAAGCGAGAAGCGAGAAAGAGAAAGCGAGAGCGAGAAAGAAGAAAGCAAAAAGAAGAAAGAAAGCAAGCAAGAGAAAGAAAGCAGAAACAGAAAGCAAACGGAAAGAAAGCAAGCAGAGAAAGCAAGCAGAAAAGCAAGCAAGCAAGAAGAAAACGACAAAGAAAGAAAGGAGCAAGCGAAAGAAAAAGGAAAGAAAGAAAGCAGAAGCGAGAAGCGAAAAAGGAAACGAAGAAAAGCAAGAAAGCAGAAGAGAAAGCAGAAAGGAAAGCGAAAGAAAGAAAGAGACGAAACGAAGCGAAAGAGGAGAAAGC
>NW_025750692.1:0-18105 GCF_021184085.1 Oncorhynchus gorbuscha | reverse complement strand
TCTATGACAGTATGGATAACCAACCCACACATGGTGGTGTCTATGACAGTATAGATAACCAGCCCACACATGGTGGTGGTGTCTATGACAGTATGGATAACCAGCCCACACGTGGTGGTGTCTATGACAGTACAGATAACCAACCCACACATGGTGGTGGTGTCTATGACAGTAGATAACCAACCCACACATGGTGGTGGTCTATGACAGTATAGATAACCAACCCACACACGATGGTGGTGTCTATGACAGTAGATAACCAACCCACACATGGTGGTGGTGTCTATGACAGTAGATAACCAACCCACACATGGTGGTGGTGTCTATGACAGTATGGATAACCAACCCACACATGGTGGTGTCTATGACAGTATGGATAACCAGCCCACACATGGTGGTGGTGTCTATGACAGTATAGATAACCAGCCCACACATGGTGGTGGTGTCTATGACAGTATAGATAACCAGCCCACACATGTGGTGGTGTCTATGACAGTATGGATAACCAACCCACACATGGTGGTGTCTATGACAGTATGGATAACCAACCCACACATGGTGGTGGTGTCTATGACAGTATGGATAACCAACCCACACATGGTGGTGGTGTCTATGACAGTATGGATAACCAACCCACACATGGTGGTGGTGTCTATGACAGTATGGATAACCAACCCACACATGGTGGTGGTGTCTATGACAGTATAGATAACCAACCCACACATGGTGGTGGTGTCTATGACAGTATAGATAACCAACCCACACATGGTGGTGGTGTCTATGACAGTATAGATAACCAGCCCACACATGGTGGTGGTGTCTATGACAGTATAGATAACCAACCCACACATGGTGGTGTCTATGACAGTATAGATAACCAACCCACACATGGTGGTGGTGTCTATGACAGTATGGATAACCAGCCCACACATGGTGGTGGTGTCTATGACAGTATAGATAACCAACCCACACATGGTGGTGTCTATGACAGTATGGATAACCAACCCACACATGGTGGTGTCTATGACAGTATAGATAACCAACCCACACATGGTGGTGGTGTCTATGACAGTATGGATAACCAGCCCACACATGGTGGTGGTGTCTATGACAGTACAGATAACCAACCCACACATGGTGGTGGTGTCTATGACAGTAGATAACCAACCCACACATGGTGGTGGTCTATGACAGTATAGATAACCAACCCACACACGATGGTGGTGTCTATGACAGTAGATAACCAACCCACACATGGTGGTGGTGTCTATGACAGTATGGATAACCAACCCACACATGGTGGTGGTGTCTATGACAGTATGGATAACCAACCCACACATGGTGGTGTCTATGACAGTATGGATAACCAGCCCACACATGGTGGTGGTGTCTATGACAGTATAGATAACCAGCCCACACATGGTGGTGGTGTCTATGACAGTATAGATAACCAGCCCACACAGTGGTGGTGTCTATGACAGTATGGATAACCAACCCACACATGGTGGTGTCTATGACAGTATGATAACCAACCCACACAGTGGTGGTGTCTATGACAGTATGGATAACCAACCCACACATGGTGGTGTCTATGACAGTATGGATAACCAGCCCACACATGGTGGTGGTGTCTATGACAGTATGGATAACCAGCCCACACATGGTGGTGGTGTCTATGACAGTATAGATAACCAGCCCACACATGGTGGTGGTGTCTATGACAGTATGGATAACCAGCCCACACATGGTGGTGTCTATGACAGTATGGATAACCAACCCACACATGGTGGTGTCTATGACAGTATAGATAACCAACCCACACATGGTGGTGGTGTCTATGACAGTATGGATAACCAACCCACACATGGTGGTGGTGTCTATGACAGTATAGATAACCAGCCCACACATGGTGGTGGTGTCTATGACAGTATGGATAACCAGCCCACACATGGTGGTGTCTATGACAGTATAGATAACCAACCCACACATGGTGGTGGTGTCTATGACAGTATAGATAACCAACCCACACATGGTGGTGGTGTCTATGACAGTATGGATAACCAACCCACACATGGTGGTGTCTATGACAGTATAGATAACCAACCCACACATGGTGGTGGTGTCTATGACAGTATGGATAACCAACCCACACATGGTGGTGGTGTCTATGACAGTATAGATAACCAGCCCACACATGGTGGTGTCTATGACAGTATGGATAACCAACCCACACATGGTGGTGTCTATGACAGTATGGATAACCAACCCACACATGGTGGTGTCTATGACAGTATGGATAACCAACCCACACATGGTGGTGTCTATGACAGTACATATAACCAACCCACACATGGTGTCTATGACAGTACAGATAACCAACCCACACATGGTGATGTCTATGACAGTACAGATAACCAACCCACACACGATGGTGATGTCTATGACAGTACATAACCAACCCATACATGGTGGTGGTGTCTATGACAGTATGGATAACCAACCCACACATGGTGGTGTCTATGACAGTATGGATAACCAGCCCACACATGGTGGTGGTGTCTATGACAGTATGGATAACCAGCCCACACATGGTGGTGGTGTCTATGACAGTATGGATAACCAACCCACACATGGTGGTGTCTATGACAGTATAGATAACCAACCCACACATGGTGGTGGTGTCTATGACAGTATGGATAACCAACCCACACATGGTGGTGGTGTCTATGACAGTATAGATAACCAACCCACACATGGTGGTGGTGTCTATGACAGTATGGATAACCAACCCACACATGGTGGTGGTGTCTATGACAGTATAGATAACCAACCCACACACGATGGTGGTGTCTATGACAGTACAGATAACCAACCCACACATGGTGGTGGTGTCTATGACAGTATAGATAACCAGCCCACACATGGTGGTGTCTATGACAGTATAGATAACCAACCCACACATGGTGGTGTCTATGACAGTATGGATAACCAACCCACACATGGTGGTGTCTATGACAGTATGGATAACCAGCCCACACATGGTGGTGGTGTCTATGACAGTATAGATAACCAACCCACACATGGTGGTGTCTATGACAGTATGGATAACCAACCCACACATGGTGGTGTCTATGACAGTATAGATAACCAACCCACACATGGTGGTGTCTATGACAGTATGGATAACCAACCCACACATGGTGGTGGTGTCTATGACAGTATGGATAACCAACCCACACATGGTGGTGTCTATGACAGTATGGATAACCAACCCACACATGGTGGTGGTGTCTATGACAGTATGGATAACCAACCCACACATGGTGGTGGTGTCTATGACAGTACAGATAACCAACCCACACATGGTGGTGGTGTCTATGACAGTAGATAACCAACCCACACATGGTGGTGGTGTCTATGACAGTATAGATAACCAACCCACACATGGTGGTGGTCTATGACAGTATAGATAACCAACCCACACACGATGGTGGTGTCTATGACAGTATAGATAACCAACCCACACATGGTGGTGGTGTCTATGACAGTAGATAACCAACCCACACATGGTGGTGGTGTCTATGACAGTATGGATAACCAACCCACACATGGTGGTGTCTATGACAGTATGGATAACCAGCCCACACATGGTGGTGGTGTCTATGACAGTATAGATAACCAGCCCACACATGGTGGTGGTGTCTATGACAGTATAGATAACCAGCCCACACATAGTGGTGGTGTCTATGACAGTATGGATAACCAGCCCACACATGGTGGTGTCTATGACAGTATGGATAACCAACCCACACATGGTGGTGTCTATGACAGTATAGATAACCAACCCACACATGGTGGTGGTGTCTATGACAGTATGGATAACCAACCCACACATGGTGGTGTCTATGACAGTATGGATAACCAGCCCACACATGGTGGTGGTGTCTATGACAGTATAGATAACCAGCCCACACATGGTGGTGGTGTCTATGACAGTATAGATAACCAGCCCACACATGGTGGTGGTGTCTATGACAGTATGGATAACCAGCCCACACATGGTGGTGTCTATGACAGTATGGATAACCAACCCACACATGGTGGTGTCTATGACAGTATGGATAACCAACCCACACATGGTGGTGTCTATGACAGTATAGATAACCAGCCCACACATGGTGGTGGTGTCTATGACAGTATGGATAACCAGCCCACACATGGTGGTGTCTATGACAGTATAGATAACCAACCCACACATGGTGGTGGTGTCTATGACAGTATGGATAACCAACCCACACATGGTGGTGGTGTCTATGACAGTATGGATAACCAACCCACACATGGTGGTGTCTATGACAGTATAGATAACCAACCCACACATGGTGGTGGTGTCTATGACAGTATGGATAACCAACCCACACATGGTGGTGGTGTCTATGACAGTATAGATAACCAGCCCACACATGGTGGTGTCTATGACAGTATGGATAACCAACCCACACATGGTGGTGTCTATGACAGTATGGATAACCAACCCACACATGGTGGTGTCTATGACAGTATGGATAACCAACCCACACATGGTGGTGGTGTCTATGACAGTATAGATAACCAACCCACACACGATGGTGGTGTCTATGACAGTATAGATAACCAACCCACACATGGTGGTGGTGTCTATGACAGTATGGATAACCAGCCCACACATGGTGGTGTCTATGACAGTACAGATAACCAACCCACACATGGTGGTGGTGTCTATGACAGTATGGATAACCAACCCACACATGGTGGTGTCTATGACAGTATGGATAACCAGCCCACACATGGTGGTGGTGTCTATGACAGTATGGATAACCAACCCACACATGGTGGTGTCTATGACAGTATGGATAACCAACCCACACATGGTGGTGTCTATGACAGTATAGATAACCAACCCACACATGGTGGTGTCTATGACAGTATGGATAACCAGCCCACACATGGTGGTGGTGTCTATGACAGTATGGATAACCAACCCACACATGGTGGTGTCTATGACAGTATGGATAACCAACCCACACATGGTGGTGGTGTCTATGACAGTATGGATAACCAACCCACACATGGTGGTGTCTATGACAGTATGGATAACCAGCCCACACATGGTGGTGGTGTCTATGACAGTATGGATAACCAACCCACACATGGTGGTGGTGTCTATGACAGTATAGATAACCAACCCACACATGGTGGTGGTGTCTATGACAGTATGGATAACCAACCCACACATGGTGGTGGTGTCTATGACAGTATGGATAACCAACCCACACATGGTGGTGGTCTATGACAGTATAGATAACCAACCCACACACGATGGTGGTGTCTATGACAGTATAGATAACCAACCCACACATGGTGGTGGTGTCTATGACAGTATGGATAACCAACCCACACATGGTGGTGGTGTCTATGACAGTATGGATAACCAACCCACACATGGTGGTGTCTATGACAGTATGGATAACCAGCCCACACATGGTGGTGGTGTCTATGACAGTATAGATAACCAGCCCACACATGGTGGTGGTGTCTATGACAGTATAGATAACCAGCCCACACATGGTGGTGGTGTCTATGACAGTATGGATAACCAGCCCACACATGGTGGTGTCTATGACAGTATGGATAACCAACCCACACATGGTGGTGTCTATGACAGTATAGATAACCAACCCACACATGGTGGTGGTGTCTATGACAGTATGGATAACCAACCCACACATGGTGGTGTCTATGACAGTATGGATAACCAGCCCACACATGGTGGTGGTGTCTATGACAGTATAGATAACCAGCCCACACATGGTGGTGGTGTCTATGACAGTATAGATAACCAGCCCACACATGGTGGTGGTGTCTATGACAGTATGGATAACCAGCCCACACATGGTGGTGTCTATGACAGTATGGATAACCAACCCACACATGGTGGTGTCTATGACAGTATGGATAACCAACCCACACATGGTGGTGTCTATGACAGTATGGATAACCAGCCCACACATGGTGGTGGTGTCTATGACGGTATGGATAACCAGCCCACACATGGTGGTGTCTATGACAGTAGATAACCAACCCACACATGGTGGTGGTGTCTATGACAGTATAGATAACCAACCCACACATGGTGGTGGTGTCTATGACAGTATAGATAACCAACCCACACATGGTGGTGGTGTCTATGACAGTATAGATAACCAACCCACACATGGTGGTGGTGTCTATGACAGTATGGATAACCAACCCACACATGGTGGTGGTGTCTATGACAGTATAGATAACCAGCCCACACATGGTGGTGTCTATGACAGTATGGATAACCAACCCACACATGGTGGTGTCTATGACAGTATGGATAACCAACCCACACATGGTGGTGTCTATGACAGTATGGATAACCAACCCACACATGGTGGTGTCTATGACAGTATAGATAACCAACCCACACATGGTGGTGGTGTCTATGACAGTATAGATAACCAACCCACACAGTGGTGGTGTCTATGACAGTATAGATAACCAACCCACACATGGTGGTGGTGTCTATGACAGTATAGATAACCAGCCCACACATGGTGGTGGTGTCTATGACAGTATAGATAACCAACCCACACATGGTGGTGGTGTCTATGACAGTATGGATAACCAACCCACACATGGTGGTGGTGTCTATGACAGTATGGATAACCAGCCCACACATGGTGGTGGTGTCTATGACAGTATGGATAACCAGCCCACACATGGTGGTGGTGTCTATGACAGTATGGATAACCAACCCACACATGGTGGTGTCTATGACAGTATGGATAACCAACCCACACATGGTGGTGGTGTCTATGACAGTATGGATAACCAACCCACACATGGTGGTGGTGTCTATGACAGTATGGATAACCAACCCACACATGGTGGTGGTGTCTATGACAGTATGGATAACCAACCCACACATGGTGGTGGTGTCTATGACAGTATGGATAACCAACCCACACATGGTGGTGGTGTCTATGACAGTATGGATAACCAACCCACACATGGTGGTGTCTATGACAGTATGGATAACCAGCCCACACATGGTGGTGTCTATGACAGTATGGATAACCAACCCACACATGGTGGTGTCCATGACAGTATGGATAACCAGCCCACACATGGTGGTGTCTATGACAGTACAGATAACCAACCCACACATGGTGGTGGTGTCTATGACAGTATGGATAACCAACCCACACATGGTGGTGGTGTCTATGACAGTAGATAACCAACCCACACACGATGGTGGTGTCTATGACAGTATGGATAACCAACCCACACATGGTGGTGGTGTCTATGACAGTATAGATAACCAACCCACACATGGTGGTGGTGTCTATGACAGTATGGATAACCAACCCACACAGTGGTGGTGTCTATGACAGTATAGATAACCAACCCACACATGGTGGTGGTGTCTATGACAGTATGGATAACCAACCCACACATGGTGGTGGTGTCTATGACAGTATGGATAACCAACCCACACATGGTGGTGGTGTCTATGACAGTATGGATAACCAACCCACACATGGTGGTGGTGTCTATGACAGTATGGATAACCAACCCACACATGGTGGTGGTGTATATGACAGTATGGATAACCAACCCACACATGGTGGTGGTGTCTATGACAGTATGGATAACCAACCCACACATGGTGGTGTCTATGACAGTATGGATAACCAACCCACACATGATGGTGGTGTATATGACAGTATGGATAACCAGCCCACACATGGTGGTGGTGTCTATGACAGTATGGATAACCAACCCACACATGGTGGTGGTGTCTATGACAGTATGGATAACCAACCCACACATGGTGGTGTCTATGACAGTATGGATAACCAACCCACACATGGTGGTGTCTATGACAGTATAGATAACCAGCCCACACATGGTGGTGGTGTCTATGACAGTATGGATAACCAGCCCACACATGGTGGTGTCTATGACAGTATGGATAACCAGCCCACACATGGTGGTGTCTATGACAGTATGGATAACCAACCCACACATGGTGGTGTCTATGACAGTATAGATAACCAACCCACACATGGTGGTGGTGTCTATGACAGTATGGATAACCAGCCCACACATGGTGGTGGTGTCTATGACAGTATGGATAACCAACCCACACATGGTGGTGGTGTCTATGACAGTATAGATAACCAACCCACACATGGTGGTGGTGTCTATGACAGTATAGATAACCAACCCACACATGGTGGTGGTGTCTATGACAGTATGGATAACCAACCCACACATGGTGGTGTCTATGACAGTATAGATAACCAACCCACACATGGTGGTGGTGTCTATGACAGTATGGATAACCAGCCCACACATGGTGGTGTCTATGACAGTATGGATAACCAACCCACACACGATGGTGGTGTCTATGACAGTATAGATAACCAACCCACACACATGGTGGTGTCTATGACAGTATGGATAACCAACCCACACATGGTGGTGGTGTCTATGACAGTATGGATAACCAACCCACACATGGTGGTGGTGTCTATGACAGTATGGATAACCAACCCACACATGGTGGTGTCTATGACAGTATGGATAACCAGCCCACACATGGTGGTGGTGTCTATGACAGTATAGATAACCAACCCACACATGGTGGTGGTGTCTATGACAGTATGGATAACCAACCCACACATGGTGGTGGTGTCTATGACAGTATGGATAACCAACCCACACATGGTGGTGTCTATGACAGTATGGATAACCAGCCCACACATGGTGGTGGTGTCTATGACAGTATAGATAACCAGCCCACACATGGTGGTGGTGTCTATGACAGTATAGATAACCAGCCCACACATGGTGGTGGTGTCTATGACAGTATAGATAACCAACCCACACATGGTGGTGTCTATGACAGTATGGATAACCAACCCACACATGGTGGTGGTGTCTATGACAGTATAGATAACCAACCCACACATGGTGGTGGTGTCTATGACAGTATAGATAACCAACCCACACATGGTGGTGGTGTCTATGACAGTATGGATAACCAGCCCACACATGGTGGTGGTGTCTATGACAGTATGGATAACCAACCCACACATGGTGGTGTCTATGACAGTATAGATAACCAACCCACACATGGTGGTGGTGTCTATGACAGTATGGATAACCAACCCACACATGGTGGTGGTCTATGACAGTATAGATAACCAACCCACACACGATGGTGGTGTCTATGACAGTAGATAACCAACCCACACATGGTGGTGGTGTCTATGACAGTATGGATAACCAACCCACACATGGTGGTGGTGTCTATGACAGTATGGATAACCAACCCACACATGGTGGTGTCTATGACAGTATGGATAACCAGCCCACACATGGTGGTGTCTATGACAGTATAGATAACCAGCCCACACATGGTGGTGTCTATGACAGTATGGATAACCAACCCACACATGGTGGTGTCTATGACAGTATAGATAACCAGCCCACACATGGTGGTGGTGTCTATGACAGTATGGATAACCAACCCACACAGTGGTGGTGTCTATGACAGTATGGATAACCAGCCCACACATGGTGGTGGTGTCTATGACAGTATAGATAACCAGCCCACACATGGTGGTGGTGTCTATGACAGTATAGATAACCAGCCCACACATGGTGGTGGTGTCTATGACAGTATGGATAACCAGCCCACACATGGTGGTGTCTATGACAGTATGGATAACCAACCCACACATGGTGGTGGTGTCTATGACAGTATAGATAACCAACCCACACATGGTGGTGGTGTCTATGACAGTATAGATAACCAGCCCACACATGGTGGTGGTGTCTATGACAGTATAGATAACCAACCCACACATGGTGGTGTCTATGACAGTATGGATAACCAACCCACACATGGTGGTGTCTATGACAGTATGGATAACCAGCCCACACATGGTGGTGTCTATGACAGTATGGATAACCAACCCACACATGGTGGTGGTGTCTATGACAGTATGGATAACCAGCCCACACATGGTGGTGGTGTCTATGACAGTATGGATAACCAACCCACACATGGTGGTGGTGTCTATGACAGTATAGATAACCAGCCCACACATGGTGGTGGTGTCTATGACAGTATGGATAACCAGCCCACACATGGTGGTGTCTATGACAGTATGGATAACCAACCCACACATGGTGGTGTCCATGACAGTATGGATAACCAGCCCACACATGGTGGTGTCTATGACAGTACAGATAACCAACCCACACATGGTGGTGGTGTCTATGACAGTATAGATAACCAACCCACACACGATGGTGGTGTCTATGACAGTATAGATAACCAACCCACACATGGTGGTGGTGTCTATGACAGTATGGATAACCAGCCCACACATGGTGGTGTCTATGACAGTACAGATAACCAACCCACACATGGTGGTGGTGTCTATGACAGTATGGATAACCAGCCCACACACGGTGGTGGTGTCTATGACAGTATAGATAACCAACCCACACACGGTGGTGGTGTCTATGACAGTATAGATAACCAACCCACACACATGGTGGTGTCTATGACAGTATGGATAACCAACCCACACACATGGTGGTGTCTATGACAGTATGGATAACCAACCCACACATGGTGGTGGTGTCTATGACAGTATGGATAACCAGCCCACACATGGTGGTGGTGTCTATGACAGTATGGATAACCAACCCACACATGGTGGTGGTGTCTATGACAGTATAGATAACCAACCCACACATGGTGGTGTCTATGACAGTATGGATAACCAACCCACACATGGTGGTGTCTATGACAGTATGGATAACCAACCCACACATGGTGGTGGTGTCTATGACAGTATGGATAACCAACCCACACATGGTGGTGGTGTCTATGACAGTATGGATAACCAACCCACACATGGTGGTGGTGTCTATGACAGTATAGATAACCAGCCCACACATGGTGGTGGTGTCTATGACAGTATGGATAACCAGCCCACACATGGTGGTGGTGTCTATGACAGTATAGATAACCAGCCCACACATGGTGGTGGTGTCTATGACAGTATGGATAACCAACCCACACATGGTGGTGGTGTCTATGACAGTATAGATAACCAGCCCACACATGGTGGTGGTGTCTATGACAGTATAGATAACCAACCCACACATGGTGGTGTCTATGACAGTATGGATAACCAACCCACACATGGTGGTGTCTATGACAGTATAGATAACCAGCCCACACATGGTGGTGGTGTCTATGACAGTATGGATAACCAACCCACACATGGTGGTGTCTATGACAGTATGGATAACCAACCCACACATGGTGGTGGTGTCTATGACAGTATGGATAACCAGCCCACACATGGTGGTGTCTATGACAGTATAGATAACCAACCCACACACGGTGGTGGTGTCTATGACAGTATAGATAACCAACCCACACATGGTGGTGGTCTATGACAGTACAGATAACCAACCCACACACGATGGTGGTGTCTATGACAGTATGGATAACCAACCCACACATGGTGGTGGTGTCTATGACAGTATGGATAACCAACCCACACATGGTGGTGTCTATGACAGTATGGATAACCAGCCCACACATGGTGGTGTCTATGACAGTATAGATAACCAGCCCACACATGGTCGTGGTGTCTATGACAGTATAGATAACCAACCCACACATGGTGGTGTCTATGACAGTATGGATAACCAACCCACACATGGTGGTGTCTATGACAGTATAGATAACCAGCCCACACATGGTGGTGGTGTCTATGACAGTATGGATAACCAACCCACACATGGTGGTGTCTATGACAGTATGGATAACCAGCCCACACATGGTGGTGGTGTCTATGACAGTATAGATAACCAGCCCACACATGGTGGTGGTGTCTATGACAGTATAGATAACCAGCCCACACATGGTGGTGGTGTCTATGACAGTATAGATAACCAACCCACACATGGTGGTGGTGTCTATGACAGTATGATAACCAACCCACACATGGTGGTGGTGTCTATGACAGTATAGATAACCAACCCACACATGGTGGTGGTGTCTATGACAGTATAGATAACCAGCCCACACATGGTGGTGGTGTCTATGACAGTATAGATAACCAACCCACACATGGTGGTGTCTATGACAGTATGGATAACCAACCCACACATGGTGGTGTCTATGACAGTATAGATAACCAGCCCACACATGGTGGTGGTGTCTATGACAGTATAGATAACCACCCACACATGTGTGGTGTCTATGACAGTATGGATAACCAACCCACACATGGTGGTGTCTATGACAGTATGGATAACCAGCCCACACATGGTGGTGTCTATGACAGTATGGATAACCAACCCACACATGGTGGTGTCTATGACAGTATGGATAACCAGCCCACACATGGTGGTGTCTATAACAGTACAGATAACCAACCCACACACGGTGGTGGTGTCTATGACAGTATAGATAACCAACCCACACATGGTGGTGGTCTATGACAGTACAGATAACCAACCCACACACGATGGTGGTGTCTATGACAGTAGATAACCAACCCACACATGGTGGTGGTGTCTATGACAGTATGGATAACCAACCCACACATGGTGGTGTCTATGACAGTATGGATAACCAGCCCACACATGGTGGTGGTGTCTATGACAGTATAGATAACCAGCCCACACATGGTGGTGGTGTCTATGACAGTATAGATAACCAGCCCACACATGGTGGTGGTGTCTATGACAGTATGGATAACCAGCCCACACATGGTGGTGTCTATGACAGTATAGATAACCAGCCCACACATGGTCGTGGTGTCTATGACAGTATAGATAACCAACCCACACATGGTGGTGTCTATGACAGTATGGATAACCAACCCACACATGGTGGTGGTGTATATGACAGTATGGATAACCAACCCACACATGGTGGTGTCTATGACAGTATGGATAACCAACCCACACGTGGTGGTGGTGTCTATGACAGTATGGATAACCAGCCCACACATGGTGGTGTCTATGACAGTATGGATAACCAGCCCACACATGGTGGTGTCTATGACAGTATGGATAACCAACCCACACATGATGGTGGTGTATATGACAGTATGGATAACCAGCCCACACATGGTGGTGTCTATAACAGTACAGATAACCAACCCACACACGGTGGTGGTGTCTATGACAGTATAGATAACCAACCCACACATGGTGGTGGTCTATGACAGTACAGATAACCAACCCACACACGATGGTGGTGTCTATGACAGTAGATAACCAACCCACACATGGTGGTGGTGTCTATGACAGTATGGATAACCAACCCACACATGGTGGTGTCTATGACAGTATGGATAACCAGCCCACACATGGTGGTGGTGTCTATGACAGTATGGATAACCAACCCACACATGGTGGTGGTGTCTATGACAGTATAGATAACCAGCCCACACATGGTGGTGGTGTCTATGACAGTATGGATAACCAGCCCACACATGGTGGTGGTGTCTATGACAGTATGGATAACCAACCCACACATGGTGGTGGTGTCTATGACAGTATAGATAACCAACCCACACATGGTGGTGGTGTCTATGACAGTATGGATAACCAGCCCACACATGGTGGTGGTGTCTATGACAGTATAGATAACCAACCCACACATGGTGGTGGTGTCTATGACAGTATAGATAACCAGCCCACACATGGTGGTGGTGTCTATGACAGTATAGATAACCAACCCACACATGGTGGTGTCTATGACAGTATGGATAACCAACCCACACATGGTGGTGTCTATGACAGTATAGATAACCAGCCCACACATGGTGGTGGTGTCTATGACAGTATAGATAACCACCACACATGGTGGTGTCTATGACAGTATGGATAACCAACCCACACATGGTGGTGTCTATGACAGTATGGATAACCAGCCCACACAGTGGTGGTGTCTATGACAGTATGGATAACCAACCCACACATGGTGGTGTCTATGACAGTATGGATAACCAGCCCACACATGGTGGTGTCTATGACAGTATAGATAACCAACCCACACATGGTGGTGGTGTCTATGACAGTATGATAACCAACCCACACATGGTGGTGTCTATGACAGTATAGATAACCAACCCACACATGGTGGTGTCTATGACAGTAGATAACCAACCCACACATGGTGGTGTCTATGACAGTATGGATAACCAACCCACACATGGTGGTGTCTATGACAGTATGGATAACCAACCCACACATGGTGGTGGTGTCTATGACAGTATAGATAACCAGCCCACACATGGTGGTGGTGTCTATGACAGTATAGATAACCAACCCACACATGGTGGTGGTGTCTATGACAGTATGGATAACCAGCCCACACATGGTGGTGTCTATGACAGTATAGATAACCAACCCACACATGGTGGTGGTGTCTATGACAGTATAGATAACCAACCCACACATGGTGGTGGTGTCTATGACAGTATGGATAACCAACCCACACATGGTGGTGGTGTCTATGACAGTATGGATAACCAACCCACACATGGTGGTGTCTATGACAGTATGGATAACCAACCCACACATGGTGGTGGTGTCTATGACAGTATGGATAACCAGCCCACACATGGTGGTGGTGTCTATGACAGTATGGATAACCAACCCACACATGGTGGTGTCTATGACAGTATGGATAACCAGCCCACACATGGTGGTGTCTATGACAGTATGGATAACCAACCCACACATGGTGGTGGTGTCTATGACAGTATGGATAACCAACCCACACATGGTGGTGTCTATGACAGTATAGATAACCAACCCACACATGGTGGTGGTGTCTATGACAGTATAGATAACCAACCCACACATGGTGGTGGTGTCTATGACAGTATGGATAACCAACCCACACACGATGGTGGTGTCTATGACAGTATGGATAACCAACCCACACATGGTGGTGGTGTCTATGACAGTATGGATAACCAACCCACACATGGTGGTGTCTATGACAGTATGGATAACCAGCCCACACATGGTGGTGGTGTCTATGACAGTATGGATAACCAACCCACACATGGTGGTGTCTATGACAGTATAGATAACCAACCCACACATGGTGGTGGTGTCTATGACAGTATGGATAACCAACCCACACATGGTGGTGGTCTATGACAGTATAGATAACCAACCCACACATGGTGGTGGTGTCTATGACAGTATAGATAACCAACCCACACATGGTGGTGGTGTCTATGACAGTATGGATAACCAACCCACACATGGTGGTGGTGTCTATGACAGTATGGATAACCAACCCACACATGGTGGTGGTGTCTATGACAGTATGGATAACCAACCCACACATGGTGGTGTCTATGACAGTATGGATAACCAACCCACACATGGTGGTGGTGTCTATGACAGTATGGATAACCAGCCCACACATGGTGGTGTCTATGACAGTATGGATAACCAACCCACACATGGTGGTGGTGTCTATGACAGTATGGATAACCAGCCCACACATGGTGGTGGTGTCTATGACAGTATAGATAACCAGCCCACACATGGTGGTGGTGTCTATGACAGTATGGATAACCAACCCACACATGGTGGTGTCTATGACAGTATGGATAACCAACCCACACATGGTGGTGGTGTCTATGACAGTATAGATAACCAGCCCACACATGGTGGTGGTGTCTATGACAGTATAGATAACCAACCCACACATGGTGGTGTCTATGACAGTAGATAACCAACCCACACATGGTGGTGTCTATGACAGTATAGATAACCAACCCACACATGGTGGTGGTGTCTATGACAGTATAGATAACCAGCCCACACATGGTGGTGGTGTCTATGACAGTATGGATAACCAACCCACACATGGTGGTGTCTATGACAGTATGGATAACCAGCCCACACATGGTGGTGTCTATGACAGTATGGATAACCAACCCACACATGGTGGTGTCTATGACAGTATGGATAACCAGCCCACACATGGTGGTGTCTATGACAGTACAGATAACCAACCCACACATGGTGGTGGTGTCTATGACAGTATAGATAACCAACCCACACATGGTGGTGGTGTCTATGACAGTATGGATAACCAACCCACACATGGTGGTGGTCTATGACAGTATGGATAACCAACCCACACACGGTGGTGGTGTCTATGACAGTATGGATAACCAACCCACACATGGTGGTGGTGTCTATGACAGTATGGATAACCAACCCACACATGGTGGTGGTGTCTATGACAGTATGGATAACCAGCCCACACATGGTGGTGGTGTCTATGACAGTATGGATAACCAGCCCACACATGGTGGTGGTGTCTATGACAGTATAGATAACCAGCCCACACATGGTGGTGGTGTCTATGACAGTATGGATAACCAACCCACACATGGTGGTGTCTATGACAGTATGGATAACCAGCCCACACATGGTGGTGGTGTCTATGACAGTATGGATAACCAACCCACACATGGTGTCACAGTGGTGGTGTCTATGACAGTATGGATAACCAACCCACACATGGTGGTGTCTATGACAGTATGGATAACCAACCCACACGTGGTGGTGGTGTCTATGACAGTATGGATAACCAGCCCACACATGGTGGTGTCTATGACAGTATGGATAACCAGCCCACACATGGTGGTGTCTATGACAGTATGGATAACCAACCCACACATGGTGGTGGTGTATATGACAGTATGGATAACCAACCCACACATGGTGGTGGTGTCTATGACAGTATGGATAACCAACCCACACATGGTGGTGTCTATGACAGTATAGATAACCAACCCACACATGGTGGTGGTGTCTATGACAGTATAGATAACCAACCCACACATGGTGGTGGTGTCTATGACAGTATGGATAACCAACCCACACATGGTGGTGGTGTCTATGACAGTATGGATAACCAACCCACACATGGTGGTGGTGTCTATGACAGTATAGATAACCAACCCACACATGGTGGTGGTGTCTATGACAGTATGGATAACCAACCCACACATGGTGGTGGTGTCTATGACAGTATGGATAACCAGCTCACACATGGTGGTGTCTATGACAGTATGGATAACCAACCCACACATGGTGGTGGTGTCTATGACAGTATGGATAACCAACCCACATATGGTGGTGGTGTCTTTGACTGTATGGATAACCAGCTCACACATGGTGGTGTCTATGACAGTATGGATAACCAACCCACACATGGTGGTGTCTATGACAGTATGGATAACCAACCCACACATGGTGGTGGTGTCTATGACAGTATGGATAACCAACCCACACATGGTGGTGTCTATGACAGTATGGATAACCAACCCACACATGGTGGTGGTGTCTATGACAGTATGGATAACCAGCCCACACATGGTGGTGGTGTCTATGACAGTATAGATAACCAGCCCACACATGGTGGTGGTGTCTATGACAGTATGGATAACCAACCCACACATGGTGGTGGTGTCTATGACAGTATGGATAACCAACCCACACATGGTGGTGGTGTCTATGACAGTATAGATAACCAACCCACACATGGTGGTGGTGTCTATGACAGTATGATAACCAACCCACACATGGTGGTGGTGTCTATGACAGTATAGATAACCAACCCACACAGTGGTGGTGTCTATGACAGTATGGATAACCAACCCACACATGGTGGTGTCTATGACAGTATAGATAACCAACCCACACATGGTGGTGGTGTCTATGACAGTATGGATAACCAACCCACACATGGTGGTGGTGTCTATGACAGTATGGATAACCAACCCACACATGGTGGTGTCTATGACAGTATGGATAACCAACCCACACATGGTGGTGGTGTCTATGACAGTATGGATAACCAACCCACACATGGTGGTGTCTATGACAGTATAGATAACCAACCCACACATGGTGGTGTCTATGACAGTACAGATAACCAACCCACAC
>NW_025750691.1:0-18106 GCF_021184085.1 Oncorhynchus gorbuscha | reverse complement strand
TGAAGAACATATCAAGACCATTTCGAGGACAGCTTTTTTCCATCTACGTAACATTGCAAAAATCAGAAACTTTCTGTCCAAAAATGATGCAGAAAAATTAATCCATGCTTTTGTCACTTCTAGGTTAGACTACTGCAATGCTCTATTTTCCGGCTACCCGGATAAAGCACTAAATAAACTTCAGTTAGTGCTAAATACGGCTGCTAGAATCCTGACTAGAACCAAAAAATTTGATCATATTACTCCAGTGCTAGCCTCTCTACACTGGCTTCCTGTCAAAGCAAGGGCTGATTTCAAGGTTTTACTGCTAACCTACAAAGCATTACATGGGCTTGCTCCTACCTACCTCTCTGATTTGGTCCTGCCGTACATACCTATACGTACGCTACGGTCACAAGACGCAGAGCCTCCTAATTGTCCCTAGAATTTCTAAGCAAACAGCTGGAGGCAGGGCTTTCTCCTATAGAGCTCCATTTTTATGGAACGGTCTGCCTACCCATGTCAGAGACGCAAACTCGGTCTCAACCTTTAAGTCTTTACTGAAGACTCATCTCTTCAGTGGGTCATATGATTGAGTGTAGTCTGGCCCAGGAGTGGGAAGGTGAACGGAAAGGCTCTGGAGCAACGAACCGCCCTTGCTGTCTCTGCCTGGCCGGTTCCCCGTTTTCCACTGGGATTCTCTGCCTCTAACCCTGTTACGGGGGCTGAGTCACTGGCTTGCTGGGGCTCTCTCGTGCCGTCCCTGGGGGGGATGCGTCACCTGGGTGGGTTGATTCACTGTTGTGGTCGGCCTGTCTGGGTTCCCCCCCACCCCTTGGGTTGTACCGTGTCGGAGATCTTTGTGGGCTATACTCGGCCTTGTCTCAGGATGGTAAGTTGGTGGTTGAAGATTTCCCTCTAGTGGTGTGGGGGCTGTGCTTTGGCAAAGTGGGTGGGGTTATATCCTTCCTGTTTGGCCCTGTCCGGGGGTGTCCTCGGATGGGGCCACAGTGTCTCCTGACCCCTCCTGTCTCAGCCTCCAGTATTTATGCTGCAGTAGTTTATGTGTCGGGGGCTAGGGTCAGTTTGTTTATCTGGAGTACTTCTCCTGTCCTATTCGGTGTCCTGTGTAAATCTAAGTGTGCGTTCTCTAATTCTCTCCTTCTCTCTTTCTTTCTCTCTCTCGGAGGACCTGAGCCCTAGAACCATGCCCCAGGACTACCTGACATGATGACTCCTTGCTGTCCCCAGTCCACCTGGCCATGCTGCTGCTCCAGTTTCAACTGGCCTGGGCCCTAGGACCATGTCCCAGGACTACCTGACATGAGGACTCCTTGCTGTCCCCAGTCCACCTGGCCATGCTCCTGCTCCAGTTTCAACTGTTCTGCCTTACTATTATTCAACCATGCTGGTCATTTATGAACATTTGAACATCTTGGCCACGTTCTGTTATAATCTCCACCTGGCACAGCCAGAAGAGGACTGGCCACCCCACATATGCTCTCTCTAATTCTCTCTTTCTTTCTCTCTCTCGGAGGACCTGAGCCCTAGGACCGTGCCCCAGGACTACCTGACATGATGGCTCCTTGCTGTCCCCAGTCCATCTGACTGTGCTGCTGCTCCAGTTTCAACTGTTCTGCCTTATTATTATTTGACCATGCTGGTCATTTATGAACATTTGAACATCTTGGTCATGTTCTGTTATAATCTCTACCCGGCACAGCCAGAAGAGGACTGGCCACCCCACATAGCCCGGTTCCTCTCTAGGTTTCTTCCTAGGTTTTGGCCTTTCTAGGGAGTTTTTCCTAGCCACCGTGCTTTTACACCTGCATTGTTTGCTGTTTGGGGTTTTAGGCTGGGTTTCTGTACAGCACTTTGAGATATCAGCTGATGTACGAAGGGCTATATAAATAAATTTGATTTGATTTGATTTGAGTTTAGTAGTTAGTACTGCATGCTGCCACAGTTTAGTATAGTAGTTAGTACTGCATGCTGCCAGAGTTTAGTAGTTAGTACTGTATGCTGCCAGAGTTTAGTAGTTAGTACTGCATGCTGCCACAGTTTAGTATATGAGTTAGTACTGTATGCTGCCACAGTTTAGTAGTTAGTACTGCATGCTGCCACAGTTTAGTAGTTAGTACTGCATGCTGCCACAGTTTAGTAGTTAGTACTGCATGCTGCCACAGTTTAGTTTAGTAGTTAGTATTGCATACTGCCACAGTTTAGTAGTTAGTACTGTATGCTGCCACAGTTTAGTAGTTAGTACTGCATGCTGCCACAGTTTAGTAGTTAGTACTGTATGCTGCCACAGTTTAGTAGTTAGTACTGCATGCTGCCACAGTTTAGTAGTTAGTACTGCATGCTGCCACAGTTTAGTTTAGTAGTTAGTACTGCATGCTGCCACAGTTTAGTTTAGTAGTTAGTGCCGCATGCTGCCACAGTTTAGTAGTTAGTACTGCATGCTGCCATAGTTTAGTTTAGTAGTTAGTAATGCATGCTGCCACAGTTTAGTAGTTAGTACTGCATGCTGCCACAATTTAGTAGTTAGTACTGCATGCTGCCATAGTTTAGTTTAGTAGTTAGTAATGCATGCTGCCACAGTTTAGTAGTTAGCACTGCATGCTGCCACAGTTTAGTAGTTAGTACTGCATGTCAGGGTTTAGTATAGTAATTAGTTCTGCATGTCAGTGTTTAGTATTGTAGTTTGTGCCGCATGCTGCCACAGTTTGAAGCATAGTAGCTTGTACTGCATATCAGGTTTGTATGGTAGTTAGTACTACATGTCAGGGTTTAGTATAGTAGTTGGGTACCGCATGGCAGGGAGCCACATAGTAGTTAGTACTGCATGTCAGGGTTTAGTATGGTAGTAAGTAATGCATGTCAGGGATTAGTATAGTAGTTAGTACTGCATGTCAGGGTTTAGTATGGTAGTTAGTACTGCATATCAGGGTTTAGTATAGTAGTTAGTACTGCATGTCAGGGTTTAGTATGGTAGTTAGTACTGCATGCTGCCACAGTTTAGTATAGTAGTTAGTACTGCATGTCAGGGTTTAGTATGGTAGTTAGTACTGCATGCTGCCACAGTTTAGTATAGTAGTTAGTACTGCATGTCAGGGTTTAGTATGGTATTTAGTACTGCATGTCAGGGTTTAGTATGGTATTTAGTACTGCATATCAGGGTTTAGTATGGTAGTTAGTACTGCATATCAGGGTTTAGTATGGTATTTAGTACTGCATGTCAGGGTTTAGTATGGTATTTAGTACTGCATATCAGGGTTTAGTATGGTAGTTAGTACTGCATGTCAGGGTTTAGTATGGTAGTTAGTACTGCATGCTGCCACAGTTTAGTATAGTAGTTAGTACTGCATGTCAGGGTTTAGTATGGTAGTTAGTACTGCATGCTGCCACAGTTTAGTATAGTAGTTAGTACTGCATGTCAGGGTTTAGTATGGTATTTAGTACTGCATGTCAGGGTTTAGTATTGTAGTTTGTACTGCATGCTGCCACAGTTTAGCATAGTAGTTTGTACTGCATATCAGGGTTTAGTATGGTAGTTAGTACTACATGTCAGGGTTTAGTATAGTAGTTAGTACTGCATGGCAGGGTTTAATATAGTAGTTAGTACTGCATGTCAGGGTTTAGTATGGTAGTAAGTAATGCATGTCAGGGATTAGTATAGTAGTTAGTACTGCATGTCAGGGTTTAGTATGGTAGTTAGTACTGCATGTCAGGGTTTAGTATAGTAGTTAGTACTGCATGTCAGGGTTTAGTATGGTAGTTAGTACTGCATGCTGCCACAGTTTAGTATAGTAGTTAGTACTGCATGTCAGGGTTTAGTATGGTAGTTAGTACTGCATGCTGCCACAGTTTAGTATAGTAGTTAGTACTGCATGTCAGGGTTTAGTATGGTAGTTAGTACTGCATGTCAGGGTTTAGTATGGTATTTAGTACTGCATGTCAGGGTTTAGTATGGCAGTTAGTACTGCATATCAGGGTTTAGTATGGTATTTAGTACTGCATATCAGGGTTTAGTATGGTAGTTAGTACTGCATGTCAGGGTTTAGTATGGTAGTTAGTACTGTATGTCACGGTTTAGTATGGTATTTAGTACTGCATGTCAGGGTTTAGTATGGCAGTTAGTACTGCATATCAGGGTTTAGTATGGTATTTAGTACTGCATATCAGGGTTTAGTATGGTAGTTAGTACTGCATGTCAGGGTTTAGTATGGTAGTTAGTACTGTATGTCACGGTTTAGTGTAGTAGTTTGTACTGCATGTCAGGGTTTAGTATGATAGTAAGTACTGCATGCTGCCACAGTTTAGTAGTTAGCACTGCATGTCCGGGTTTAGTATAGTAGTTAGTACTGCATGCTGCCACAGTTTAGTGTAGTACTTAGTACTGCATGTCAGGGTTTAGTATGGTAGTTAGTACTGCATTTCAGGGTTTAGTTTAGTAGTTAGCACTGCATGCTGCCACAGTTTAGTATAGTAGTTAGTACTACATGTCAGGGTTTAGTATGGTTAGTTAGTACTGCATGTCAGGGTTTAGTATAGTAGTTAGTACTGCATATCAGGGTTTAGTATAGTAGTTAGTACTGCATGTCAGGTTTAGTATAGTAGTACTGCATGTCAGGGTTTAGTATGGTAGTTAGTACTGCATGTCAGGGTTTAGTATGGTAGTTCGTACTGCATGTCAGGTTTAGTATAGTAGTACTGCATGCAGTAGTTAGTACTGCATGTCAGGTTTAGTATAGTAGTTAGTACTGCATGTCAGGTTTAGTATAGTAGTTAGTACTGCATGTCGGGTTTAGTATAGTAGTTAGTACTGCATGTCAGGTTTAGTATAGTAGTTAGTACTGCATGTCAGGATTTAGTATGGTAGTTAGTACTGCATGTCAGGTTTAGTATAGTAGTTAATACTGCATGTCAGTGTTTAGTATAGTAGTTAGTACTGCATGTCAGGATTAGTATAGTAGTTAGTACTGCATGTCAGGATTTAGTATAGTAGTTAGTACTGCATGTCAGGATGTAGTATAGTAGTTAGTACTGCATGTCAGGATTTAGTATAGTAGTTAATACTGCATATCAGGGTTTAGTATAGTAGTTAGTACTGCATGTCAGGTTTAGTATAGTAGTTAGTACTGCATGTCAGGATTTAGTATAGTAGTTAATACTGCATGTCAGGGTTTAGTATGGTAGTTAGTACTGCATGTCAGGGTTTAGTATAGTAGTTAGTACTGCATGTCAGGGTTTAGTATAGTAGTTAGTACTGCATGTCAGGGTTTAGTATAGTAGTTAGTACTGCATGTCAGGGTTTAGTATAGTAGTTAGTACTGCATGTCAGGGTTTAGTATAGTAGTTAGTACTGCATGTCAGGGTTTAGTATGGTAGTTAGTACTGCATGTCAGGTTTAGTATAGTAGTACTACATGCCAGTACTGCATGTCAGTTAGACTGTGATGTGTGTCTGTCGTAGGTAATCAGTGACCATCCCTAATCAGTGCTCATTTACTGTAGAGAACAGGAGAGGAGACAGGAGAGGAGACAGGAGAGGAGACAGGAGAGGAGACAGGAGAGGAGACAGAGAGAAGCAGAGAGGAGATGTTTAGAATGGGAGGCCTTGTTTCTAATTAATTTCCATACCTTTAAAGTTTCCATCTTTCAGCTCAAGACCTGGTTTGAAAATAGACCGCTATCAGAGAGAGAAAAGGGAAGACAATGATGTTTTTGAGCATTTCTCTGCATTTTCCAACGCAGCCTGAGGAAACTACATCCTCTCCTGGTAATGTACACACCCACACACCCACACCCACACACCCACACACACCCACACACACCCACACACCCCACACACACCCACACCCACACGCACACCCACACGCACACCCACACGCACACCCACACGCACACAAACACGCACACACACACACACCCACACACACCCACACACACCCACACACCCACACACCGGCCACACACACCCACACGCACACCCACACGCACACAAACACGCACACACACACACCCACACACCCACACACACCCACACACACCCACACACCCACACACCCACACACCCACACACACACCCACACGCACACCCACACGCACACCCACACGCACACCCACACGCACCCACACACACACACCCACACACACCCACACACACCCACCACACACACACCCACACGCACACCCACACGCACACCCACACGCACACCCACACACCCACACACACACCCACACACACACCCACACACACCCACACACACACACACACACACACACACACACACACACACACACACACACGCACACGCACACGCACACGCACACGCACACAAACACCCACGCACACGCACACACACCCACGCACACGCACACGCACACAAACACACACGCACACAAACACACGCACACACACGCAGTGCCCCTTCCCCACCATGGAACCCTTTGTAGTAGTATTGTGGCTGTATCAGATCGAGGGGTATGTGCAGTGTGTGTGTGCTGGTGTGGGGAGTGTGTCTAAAGTTATGAAGACAGACAGCGGTATATGTAGATGTGAAACTATCTGTTCATCCCTCCGTTCATCCCTACATTCATCCCTACATTCATCCCCTCCATTCATCCCTCCATTCATCCTCCATTCATCCCTCCGTTCATCCCTCCGTTCATCCCTCCATTCATCCCTCCGTCATCCCTTAACATTCATCCTCTCCGTTCATCCCTCCATTCATCCCTCCGTTCATCCCTACATTCATCCCTACATTCATCCCTCCGTTCATCCCTACATTCATCCTCCATTCATCCCTACATTCATCCCTACATTCATCCCTACATTCATCCCTCCGTTCATCCCTCCGTTCATCCCTACATTCATCCCTCCATTCATCCCTCCATTCATCCCTCCGTTCATCCCTCCGTTCATCCCTACATTCATCCCTCCATTCATCCCTACATTCATCCCTCCGTTCATCCCTACATTCATCCCTACATTCATCCCTCCGTTCATCCCTCCGTTCATCCCTCCGTCTCATCCCTCCGTTCATCCCTCCATTCATCATCCCTCCATTCATCCTCCATTCATCCCTCCGTTCATCCCTCCGTTCATCCCTCCGTTCATCCCTCCGTTCATCCCTCCATTCATCCCTCCATTCATTCAATAGTTATTAGTCATTCTCGTTAATATAGTTATTAGTCATTGGTCATTAGTCATTATAGTTATTAGCCATTGTAGTCATTATAGTTAATATAGTTAATTGTCATTATAGTTAATATAGTTATTAGTCATTCTCGTTAATATAGTTATTAGTCATTATAGTTATTAGTCATTATAGTTAATATAGATATTAGTCATTATAGTTATTAGTCATTATAGTTATTGGTCATTATAGTTAATATAGATATTAGTCATTATAGTTATTAGTCATTATAGTTATTAGTCATTATAGTTAATATAGATATTAGTCAATATAGATATAAGTCATTATAGTTATTAGTCATTATAGTTAATATAGATATTAGTCATTATAGTTATTAGTCATTATAGTTATTAGTCATTATAGTTATTAGTCATTATAGTTATTAGTCATTATAGTTAATATAGATATTAGTCATTATAGTTCATTGTCATTATAGTTAATATAGTTATTAGTCATTCTCGTTAATATAGTTATTAGTCATTATAGTTATTAGTCATTATAGTTAATATAGATATTAGTCATTGGTCATTAGTCATTATAGTTATTAGTCATTATAGTTATTAGTCATTATAGTTAATATAGATATTAGTCATTATAGTTATTAGCCATTGTAGTCATTATAGTTAATATAGTTAATTGTTATTATAGTCATTATAGTTAATATAGTTATTAGTCATGATAGTCAATCTAGTTATTAGTCATTATAGTTATAGTTATTATTGTACATACAGACAGGAGATGGTAAATACAGTCAGGAGATGGTAAATACAGACAGGAGATGGTACAGGAGATGGTACATACAGACAGGAGATGGTACATACAGACAGGAGATGGTAAATACAGACAGGAGATGGTAAATACAGTCAGGAGATGGTACAGGAGATGGTACATACAGACAGGAGATGGTAAATACAGACAGGAGATGGTACAGGAGATGGTACATACAGACAGGAGATGGTACATACAGACAGGAGATGGTAAATACAGACAGGAGATGGTAAATACAGACAGGAGATGGTAAATACAGTCAGGAGATGGTAAATACAGACAGGAGATGGTACAGGAGATGGTACATACAGACAGGAGATGGTACATACAGACAGGAGATGGTAAATACAGACAGAGAGATGCAGGCCACAGTCAGGAGATGGTACAGAGATGGTACATACAGACAGGAGATGGTAAATACAGACAGGAGATGGTACAGGAGATGGTACATACAGACAGGAGATGGTACATACAGACAGGAGATGGTAAATACAGACAGGAGATGGTAAATACAGTCAGAGATGGTACAGGAGATGGTACATACAGACAGGAGATGGTAAATACAGTCAGGAGATGGTACAGGAGATGGTAAATACAGACAGGAGATGGTAAATACAGACAGGGAGATGGTACAGGAGATGGTAAATACAGACAGGAGATGGTAAATACAGTCAGGGAGATGGTAAATACAGACAGGAGATGGTAAATCCAGTCAGGAGATGGTAAATACAGACAGGAGATGGTAAATACAGTCAGAGATGGTAAATACAGTCAGGAGATGGTAAACAGTCAGGAGATGGTAAATACAGACAGGAGATGGTAAATACAGTCAGAGATGGTAAATACAGACAGGAGATGGTAAATACAGACAGGAGATGGTACATACAGACAGGAGATGGTAAATACAGACAGGAGATGGTCAATACAGACAGGAGATGGTACATACAGACAGGAGATGGTAAATACAGACAGGAGATGGTACAGGAGATGGTAAATACAGACAGGAGATGGTAAATACAGTCAGGAGATGGTAAATACAGACAGGAGATGGTAAATACAGACAGGAGATGGTCAATACAGACAGGAGATGGTCAATACAGACAGGAGATGGTCAATACAGACAGGAGATGGTCAATACAGACAGAAGATGGTCAATACAGACAGGAGATGGTACATACAGACAGGAGATGGTAAATACAGACAGGAGATGGTAAATACAGTCAGGAGATGGTAAATACAGACAGGAGATGGTAAATACAGACAGGAGATGGTAAATAGAGGTAAATACAGGAGATGGTAAATGCAGACAGGAGATGGTAAATGCAGACAGGAGATGGTAAATACAGACAGGAGATGGTAAATACAGACAGGAGATGGTAAATACAGACAGGAGATGGTAAATACAGTCAGACAGTCAGGAGATGGTACAGGAGAGATGGTAAATACAGTCAGGAGATGGTAAATACAGTCAGGAGATGGTACAGGTACAGGTGATGGTAAATACAGTGGTACAGGAGATGGTAAATACAGACAGGAGATGGTAAATACAGTCAGGAGATGGTACATACAGACAGGAGATGGTAAATACAGACAGGAGATGGTACATACAGACAGGAGAGATGGTAAACAGACAGGAGATGGTAAATACAGACAGGAGATGGTAAATACAGACAGGAGATGGTAAATACAGACAGGAGATGGTAAATACAGACAGGAGATGGTAAATACAGACAGGAGATGGTAAATACAGACAGGAGATGGTCAATACAGACAGGAGATGGTAAATACAGACAGGAGATGGTAATACAGACAGGAGATGGTAAATACAGACAGGAGATGGTAAATACAGACAGGAGATGGTAAATACAGACAGGAGATGGTAAATACAGACAGGAGATGGTAAATACAGTCAGAGATGGTACAGACAGAGATGGTAAATACAGACAGGAGATGGTACAGGAGATGGTAAACACAGACAGGAGATGGTAAATACAGACAGGAGATGGTCAATGGTAAAGACAGGAGATGGTAAATACAGACAGGAGATGGTAAATACAGACAGGGAGATGGTAAATACAGACAGAGATGGTAACAGGAGATGGTATGGTAAATACAGACAGAGATGGTAAATACAGTCAGGAGATGGTAAATACAGACAGGAGATGGTAAATACAGACAGGAGATGGTAAATACAGACAGAGATGGTAAACACAGACAGGAGATGGTACAGACAGGAGATGGTAAATACAGACAGGAGATGGTACAAATACAGACAGGAGATGGTAAATACAGACAGGAGATGGTAAATACAGACAGGAGATGGTAAATACAGACAGGATGGTATGAGATGCAAATACAGACAGGAGATGGTAAATACAGACAGGAGATGGTAAATACAGACAGGAGATGGTAAATACAGACAGGAGATGGTAAAGGAGATGGTAAATACAGACAGGAGATGGTAAATACAGACAGGAGATGGTAAATACAGTCAGGAGATGGTAAATACAGACAGGAGATGGTAAATAGGAGAGACAGTACAGGAGATGGTAAATACAGACAGGAGATGGTAAATACAGACAGGAGATGGTAAATACAGACAGAGATGGTAAATACAGACAGGAGATGGTAAATACAGACAGGAGATGGTCAATACAGTCAGGAGATGGTAAATACACAGACAGGAGATGGTAAATACAGACAGGAGATGGTAAATACAGACAGGAGATGGTAAATACAGACAGAGATGGTAAGGAGATGGTAACAGTCAGAGATGGTAAATACAGATGGTAAATGGACAGGAGATGGTAAATACAGACAGGAGATGGTACATACAGACAGGAGATGGTAAATACAGACAGGAGATGGTAAATACAGACAGGAGATGGTACAGGAGATGGTAAATACAGTCAGAGATGGTAAATACAGACAGGAGATGGTAAATACAGTCAGGAGATGGTACAGACAGAGATGGTAAATACAGACAGGAGATGGTAAATACAGACAGGAGATGGTCAATACAGTCAGTGGCAAATACAGACAGGAGATGGTGTACAGACAGAGATGGTAAATACAGTCAGAGATGGTAAATACAGACAGGAGATGGTAAATACAGACAGGAGATGGTAAATACAGACAGGAGATGGTAAATACAGACAGGAGATGGTAAATACAGACAGGAGATGGTAAATACAGACAGGAGATGGTAAATACAGACAGGAGATGGTAAATACAGACAGAGATGGTAAATACAGAGATGGTACAGGAGATGGTAAATACAGACAGGAGATGGTAAATACAGACAGGAGATGGTCAATACAGACAGGAGATGGGTAATACAGACAGAGATGGTACAGGAGAGATGGTAAATACAGTCAGGAGATGGTAAATACAGACAGGAGATGGTAAATACAGTCAGGAGATGGTAAATACAGACAGAGATGGTAAATACAGTCAGGAGATGGTAAATACAGACAGGAGATGGTAAATACAGTCAGGAGATGGTAAATACAGGAGATGGTAATACAGACAGGAGATGGTACAGGAGATGGTAAATAGGAGATGGTACAGGAGATGGTAAACACAGACAGGAGATGGTAAATACAGACAGGAGATGGTAAATACAGACAGAGATGGACAGAGATGGTAAATACAGATTAGAGATGGTAAATACAGACAGAGATGGTAAATACAGACAGGAGATGGTAAATACAGACAGGATGAGATGGTAAATACAGACAGGAGATGGTAAATACAGACAGGAGATGGTAAATACAGACAGGAGATGGTCAATACAGACAGGAGATGGTAAATACAGACAGGAGATGGTACAGGAGATGGTAAATAGACAGGGAGATGGTAAATACAGACAGGAGATGGTAAATACAGACAGGAGATGGTAAATACAGACAGGAGATGGTAAATACAGGAGATGGTAAATACAGTCAGGAGATGGTAAATACAGACAGGAGATGGTAAATACAGACAGGGAGATGGTAAATACAGACAGAGATGGTAAATACAGACAGGAGATGGTACAGGAGATGGTAAATACAGACAGGAGATGGTACAGGAGATGGTAAGGAGATGGTAAATACAGTCAGGAGATGGTAAATACAGACAGGAGATGGTAAGGAGATGGTACAGACAGGAGATGGTAAATACAGACAGGAGATGGTAAATACAGTCAGAGATGGTAAATACAGACAGGAGATGGTAAATACAGACAGGAGATGGTAAATACAGTCAGGAGATGGTGGTAAATACAGACAGGAGATGGTAAATACAGTCAGGAGATGGTAAATACAGACAGGGTAGAGATGGTAAATACAGACAGGAGATGGTAAATACAGACAGGAGATGGTAAATACAGACAGGAGATGGTAAATACAGACAGAGATGGTAAATACAGACAGGAGATGGTAAAGATGGCAACAGTCAGAGATGGTAAATACAGACAGGAGATGGTAAATACAGACAGGAGATGGCAGAAATACAGACAGGAGATGGTAAATACAGACAGGAGATGGTACAGGAGATGGTAAAGATGGTAAATACAGACAGGAGATGGTAAATACAGACAGGAGATGGTAAATACAGACAGGAGATGGTAAATACAGACAGGAGATGGTAAATACAGGAGATGGTAAATACAGAGATGGTACAGGAGATGGTAAATACAGACAGGAGATGGTACAGGAGATGGTAAACAGACAGAGATGGTAAATACAGTCAGGAGATGGTAAATACAGACAGGAGATGGTACAGGAGATGGTAAATACAGACAGGAGATGGTAAATACAGACAGGAGATGGTAAATACAGACAGGAGATGGTAAATACAGACAGAGATGGTAAATACAGACAGGAGATGGTAAATACAGTCAGGAGATGGTAAATACAGACAGGAGATGGTAAACAGACAGGAGATGGTAAATACAGTCAGGATGGTAGAGATGGTAAATACAGACAGGAGATGGTAAATACAGTCAGAGATGGTAAATACAGACAGGATGGTAAATACATGGTAAATACAGACAGGAGATGGTAAATAGACAGAGATGGTAAATAGAGGTAAATACAGACAGAGATGGTAAATACAGACAGGAGATGGTAAATACAGACAGGAGATGGTAAATACAGACAGGAGATGGTAAATACAGACAGGAGATGGTAAATACAGACAGGAGATGGTAAATACAGACAGGAGATGGTAAATACAGACAGGAGATGGTACAGGAGATGGTAAATACAGACAGGAGATGGTAAATACAGACAGGAGATGGTACAGGAGATGGTAAATACAGTCAGGAGATGGTAAATAGACAGGAGATGGTAGGAGATGGTAAATACAGACAGGAGATGGTAAATACAGACAGGAGATGGTAAAGGAGATGGTAAATACAGTCAGGAGATGGTAAATACAGACAGGAGATGGTAAATACAGTCAGGGATACAGACAGGAGATGGTAAATACAGACAGGGATGGTAAATACAGACAGGAGATGGTAAATACAGTCAGGAGATGGTAAATACAGACAGGAGATGGTAAACATACAGACAGAGATGGTAAATACAGTCAGGAGATGGAGTCAGAGATGGTACAGGAGATGGTAAATACAGACAGGAGATGGTACAGGAGATGCAAATACAGACAGGAGATGGTACAGATGGTAAATACAGGAGATGGTAAATACAGACAGGAGATGGTAAACACAGTCAGGAGATGGTAAATACAGACAGGAGATGGTACAGGAGATGGTAAATACAGACAGGAGATGGTACAGGAGATGGTACATACAGTAGGAGATGGTACATACAGACAGGAGATGGTACAGGAGATGGTAAATTACAGACAGAGATGGTACAGGAGATGGTAAATACAGACAGGAGATGGTAAATACAGACAGGAGATGGTAAATACAGACAGAGATGGTAAATACAGACAGGAGATGGTAAATACAGACAGGAGAGATGGTAAATACAGACAGGAGATGGTACAGGAGATGGTAAATACAGACAGGAGATGGTAAATACAGACAGGAGATGGTAAATACAGACAGGAGATGGTAAATACAGACAGGAGATGGTACAGGAGATGGTAAATACAGACAGGAGATGGTAAATACAGACAGGAGATGGTAAATACAGAGATGGTAAATACAGGAGGAGATGGTAAATACAGACAGGAGATGGTCAATACAGACAGGAGATGGTCAAGACAGGAGATGGACAGGAGATGGTAAATACAGACAGGAGATGGTAAAGGAGAGACAGGAGATGGTAAATACAGTCAGGAGATGGTAAATACAGACAGGAGATGGTACAGGAGATGGTAAATACAGACAGGAGATGGTAAATACAGACAGGAGATGGTAAAGGAGAGGTACAGAGATGGTAAATACAGACAGAGATGGTAAATACAGACAGGAGATGGTACAGGAGATGGTAAATACAGACAGGAGATGGTAAATACAGACAGGAGATGGTAAATACAGACAGGAGATGGTAAATACAGACAGGAGATGGTAAATACAGACAGGAGATGGTACAGAGATGGTAAATACAGACAGGAGATGGTAAATACAGACAGGAGATGGTACAGGAGATGGTAAATACAGTCAGGAGATGGTAAATACAGACAGAGATGGTAAATACAGACAGGAGATGGTAAATACAGACAGGAGATGGTACAGGTCAGAGATGGTAAATACAGACAGGAGATGGTAAATACAGACAGGAGATGGTAAATACAGGAGATGGTAACAGTGGTAAATACAGACAGGAGATGGTAAATACAGACAGGAGATGGTAAATACAGTCAGGAGATGGTACAGGAGATGGTAAATACAGTCAGGAGATGGTAAATACAGACAGGAGATGGTACAGGAGATGGTAAATACAGACAGGAGATGGTAAATACAGACAGGAGATGGTACAGGAGATGGTAAATACAGACAGGAGATGGTAAATACAGACAGGAGATGGTAAATACAGTCAGGAGATGGTAAATACAGACAGGAGATGGTACAGGAGATGGTAAATACAGTCAGGAGATGGTACAGGAGATGGTACATACAGACAGGAGATGGTAAATACAGACAGGAGATGGTACAGGAGATGGTAAATATGGACAGGAGATGGTACAGGAGATGGTAAATACAGACAGGAGATGGTAAATACAGACAGGAGATGGTAAATACAGTCAGGAGATGGTAAATACAGTCAGGAGATGGTAAATACAGACAGGAGATGGTACAGGAGATGGTAAATACAGTCAGGAGATGGTACAGGAGATGGTACAATACAGACAGGAGATGGTAAATACAGACAGGAGATGGTAAATACAGACAGGAGATGGTAAATACAGACAGGAGATGGTAAATACAGACAGGAGATGGTAAATACAGACAGGAGATGGTAAATACAGACAGGAGATGGTAAATGACAGGAGATGGTACAGGAGATGGTAAATACAGACAGGAGATGGTAAATACAGACAGGAGATGGTAAATACAGACAGGAGATGGTAAATACAGACAGGAGATGGTACAGGAGATGGTAAATACAGACAGGAGATGGTAAATACAGACAGGAGATGGTACAGGAGATGGTAAATACAGTCAGGAGATGGTAAATACAGACAGGAGATGGTACAGGAGATGGTAAATACAGACAGGAGATGGTAAATACAGACAGGAGATGGTAAATACAGACAGGAGATGGTAAATACAGACAGGAGATGGTAAATACAGTCAGGAGATGGTAAATACAGTCAGGAGATGGTAAATACAGACAGGAGATGGTAAATACAGACAGGAGATGGTAAATACAGACAGGAGATGGTAAATACAGACAGGAGATGGTACAGGAGATGGTAAATACAGTCAGGAGATGGTAAATACAGACAGGAGATGGTACAGGAGATGGTAAATACAGACAGGAGATGGTAAATACAGACAGGAGATGGTAAATACAGACAGGAGATGGTAAATACAGACAGGAGATGGTACAGGAGATGGTACATACAGTCAGGAGATGGTAAATACAGACAGGAGATGGTAAATACAGACAGGAGATGGTACAGGAGATGGTAAATACAGACAGGAGATGGTAAATACAGACAGGAGATGGTAAATACAGTCAGGAGATGGTAAATACAGACAGGAGATGGTAAATACAGACAGGAGATGGTAAATACAGTCAGGAGATGGTAAATACAGTCAGGAGATGGTACAGGAGATGGTAAATACAGACAGGAGATGGTAAATACAGACAGGAGATGGTACAGGAGATGGTAAATACAGACAGGAGATGGTAAATACAGTCAGGAGATGGTAAATACAGACAGGAGATGGTACAGGAGATGGTAAATACAGTCAGGAGATGGTACAGGAGATGGTACATACAGACAGGAGATGGTACATACAGACAGGAGATGGTACAGGAGATGGTAAATACAGACAGGAGATGGTGGATGGTAAATACAGACAGGAGATGGTAAATACAGACAGGAGATGGTAAATACAGTCAGGAGATGGTAAATACAGACAGGAGATGGTAAATACAGACAGGAGATGGTACAGGAGATGGTAAATACAGACAGGAGATGGTACAGGAGATGGCAACACAGAGGAGATGGTACAGGAGATGGTAAATACAGACAGGAGATGGTAAATACAGTCAGGAGATGGTAAAAATACAGACAGGAGATGGTAAATACAGACAGGAGATGGTAAATACAGACAGGAGATGGTAAATACAGACAGGAGATGGTACAGGAGATGGTAAATACAGACAGGAGATGGTAAATACAGACAGGAGATGGTCAATACAGACAGGAGATGAGTCAGAGGAGATGGTACAGGAGATGGTAAATACAGACAGGAGATGGTAAATACAGACAGGAGATGGTAAATACAGACAGGATGGTATGGTACAGGAGATGGTAAATACAGACAGGAGATGGTAAATACAGACAGGAGATGGTACAGGAGATGGTACAGGAGATGGTAAATACAGACAGGAGATGGTAAATACAGACAGGAGATGGTAAGAGGATGGTAAATACAGACAGGAGATGGTAAATACAGACAGGAGATGGTAAATACAGTCAGGAGATGGTAAATACAGACAGGAGATGGTAGACAGGAGATGGTAAATACAGAGATGGTAAATACAGACAGGAGATGGTAAATACAGACAGGGAGATGGTAAATACAGACAGGAGATGGTAAATACAGACAGGAGATGGTAAATACAGACAGGAGATGGTAAATACAGACAGGAGATGGTGTAAATACAGACAGGAGATGGTACAGGAGATGGTAAATACAGTCAGGAGATGGTAAAATACAGTCAGGAGATGGTACAGGAGATGGTAAATACAGACAGGAGATGGTAAATACAGACAGAGGGAGATGGTACAGGAGATGGTAAATACAGACAGGGAGATGGTAAATACAGACAGGAGATGGTAAATACAGTCAGGAGATGGTAAATACAGACAGGAGATGGTACAGGAGATGTGACAGACAGGAGATGGTAAGGATGGTACATACAGACAGGAGATGGTACATACAGACAGGAGATGGTACAGGAGATGGTAAATACAGACAGGAGATGGTAAATACAGACAGGAGATGGTAAATACAGACAGGAGATGGTAAATACAGACAGGGAGATGGTAAATATTAGGAGATGGTAAATACAGACAGGGAGATGGTAAATACAGTCAGGAGATGGTAAATACAGACAGGAGATGGTACAGGAGATGGTAAATACAGTCAGGAGATGGTAAGATTGAGAAGATTTAAATACAGACAGGAGATGGTAAATACAGATACAGGAGATGGTACAGGAGATGGTAAATACAGACAGGAGATGGTAACACAGACAGGAGATGGCAATACAGATCAGGAGATGGTACAGGAGATGGTAAATACAGACAGGAGATGGTAAATACAGACAGGAGATGGTAACACAGACAGGAGATGGTAAATACAGTCAGGAGATGGTAACACAGACAGGAGATGCAACACAGTCAGGAGATGGTAACACAGACAGGAGATGGTAAATACAGTCAGGAGATGGTAAATACAGACAGGAGATGGTAAATACAGACAGGAGATGGTCACAGGAGATGGTACATACAGTCAGG
>NW_025750690.1:0-18106 GCF_021184085.1 Oncorhynchus gorbuscha | reverse complement strand
AGAGATGAGGGGAACTCAGACAGGCTCTGTTGGATTCTGTCAGATGGAGGGGAACCTTGCACAGGCTCATGATTCTGTCAGAGACAGGGAACTCAGACAGGCTCTGTTGATTCCACAGAGATGAGGGAATCCTGGACAGCTCTGTTGGATTCTGTCAGTAGATGAGGGAACTCAGACAGCTCTGGTAGGATTCTGTCAGAGATGAGGGAACTCAGACAGGCTTGCTGGTTCCCTGTCAGAGATGAGGGGAACTCAGACAGGCTCTGTTGGATTCCATTAGGAGATGAGGGGAACTCAGACAGGCTCTGTTGGATTCTGTCAGAGATGAGGGGAACCCCAGACAGGCCTTGTTGGATTCCATCAAAGATGAGGGGAACTTAGACAGCTCTGTTGGATTCTGTCAGAGATTGACAGGCTCTGTTGAATTCTGTCAGAGATGAGGGAACCCAGACAGGCTCTGTTGGATTCTGTCAGAGATGAGGGAACCAGACAGGCTCTGGTGGATTCTGTCAGAGATGAGGGGAACTCAGACAGGCTCTGTTGGATCTCTGTCAGAGATGAGGGAACCCAGACAGGCCTGTTGAATTCCTGTCAGAGATGAGGGGAACTCAGACAGGCTGTTGAATCCTGTCAGAGATGAGGAACTCAGACAGGCCTGGTGATTGGCCAGAGATGAGGGGAACCCAGACAGGCTCTGTTGGATTCTGTCAGAGATGAGGGAACTCAGCTCTGTTGATCTCCATTTGGATTCTAGTTGATTCATTAGGAGATGAGGGGGAACTCAGACAGGCTCTGCTGATCCTGTCAGAGATGAGGGGAACCAGACAGGCTCTGGTGATTCTGTCAGAGATGAGGGGGAACTCAGACAGGCTCTGCTAACTGGTCAGAGATGCTGAGGGAACTCAGACAGGCTCTGTTGGATTCTGTCAGAGATGAGATGCGGATGACACACAGCTGTACATTTCAATGAAACATGGTGAAGCCCCAAAATTGCCCTCGCTAGAAGCATGTGTTTCAGACATAAGGAAGTGGATGCTGCAAAGTTTATTAACCGGACAAAACAGAGATGCTTGTTCTAGGTCCCAAGAAACAAAGAGATCTTCTGTTGAATCTGACAATGAATCTTAATGGTTGTACAGTCGTCTCAAATAAAACTGTGAAGGACCTTATGTTACCGGACCCCGATCTCTCTTTGAAGAACATATCAAGACCATTTCAAGGACAGCTTTTTTCCATCTACGTAACATTGCAAAAATCAGAAACTTTCTGTCCAAAAATTTATGAAAAATGTATCCATGTTTGTCATTTCTAGGTTAGACTACTGCAATGCTATTTTCACAATTCGGATGTGCCACCAAATAAATCAGTTAGTGCTAAATACGGCTGCTAGAATCCTGACTATAACCAAAAATTCTGATCATATTACTCCAGTGCTAGCTTTCTACACTGGCTTCCGGTCAAAGGGCAAGGGCTGATTTCAAGGTTTTACTGCTGACTTACAAAGCACATGGGCTGTCCTACCCATTCTGATTTGGTCCTGCTGTACATACCTGCCACGCTTACGGTCACAAGATGCAGGCCTCCTAATTGTCCCCAGAATTTGTAAGCAAACAGCTGAGGCAGGGCTTTCTCCTATAGAGCTCCATTTTTATGGAACGGTCTGCTTACCCATGTCAGAGACGCAAACTCGGTCTCAACCTTTAAGTCTTTACTGAAGACTCATCTCTTCAGTGGGTCATATGGATTGAGTGTAGTCTGGCCCAGGAGTGGAAGGTGAACGGAAAGTGCTCTGGTTAAACGAACCGCCCTTGCTGTCTCTGCCTGGCCGAGTTCCCCTCTTTCCACTGGGACTTCTAGCCTTCAACCCTATTACAGGGGCTGAGTCACTGGCTTACTGGGGCTCTCTCATGCCGTCCCTGGAGGGTGCGTCACCTGAGTGGGTTGATTCACTGTTGTGGTCATCCTGTCTGGGTTGGCGCCCCCCTTGGGGTTGTGCCGTGGCGGAGATCTTTGGGGGCTATACTCAGCCTTGTCTCAGGATGGTAAGTTGGTGGTTGAAGATATCCCTCTAGTGGTGTGGGGGCTGTGCTTTGGCAAAGTGGGTGGGGTTATATCCTTCCTGTTTGGCCCTGTCCGGGGGTGTCCTCGGATGGGGCCACAGTGTCTCCTGACCCCTCCTGTCTCAGCCTCCAGTATTTATGCTGCAGTAGTTTATGTGTCGGGGGCTAGGGTCAGTTTGTTATATCTGGAGTACTTCTCTGTCCTATTCGGTGTCCTGAATCTAAGTGTGCGTTCTCTAATTCTCTCTCCTTCTCTTTATTTCTCTCTCCCGGAGGACCTGAGCCCTAGGACCATACCCCAGGACTACCTGACATGATGACTCCTTGCTGTTCCCAGTCCACCTGGCCATGCTGCTGCTCCAGTTTCAAATGACCTGATCCCTAGGACCGTGTCCCCAGGACTACCTGACATGATGACTCTGCTGTCCCCAGTCCACCTGACTGTGCTGTTGCTCCAGTTTCAACTGTTCTGCCTTTTATATTATTCTAATTACAGTGCTGGTCATTCATGAACATTTGAACATCTTGGGCCATGTTCTGTTATAATCTCCACCCGGCACAGCCAGAAGAGGACTGGGCCACCCCACATAGCCTGGTTCTCTCAGGTTTCTTCCTAGGTTTTGGCCTTTCTAGGGAGTTTTTGCTAGCCACCGTGCTTCTACACCTGCATTGCTTGCTGTTTGGGTTTTTTAGGCTGGGTTTCTGTACAGCACTTTGAGATATCAGCTGATCTACGAAGGGCTATATAAATAAATTTGATTTGATTTGATGAGGGAACTCAGACAGGCTCTGCTTGGATTCTGTCAGAGATGAGGGGAACTCAGACAGGCTCTGGTGGATTCCATTAGAGATGAGGGGAACTCAGACAGGCTCTGTTGATTCTGTCAGAGATGAGGGAACTCAGACAGGCTCTGCTGGATTCCATTAGAGATGAGGGGAACTCAGACAGGCTCTGGTGGATTCTGTCAGAGATGAGGAACCTCAGACAGGCTCTGTTGGATTCCATTAGAGATGAGGGGAACTCAGACAGGCTCTGTTGGATCTACTAGAGATGAGGGGAATTCCATCAGAGATGAGGGAACTCAGACAGGCTCTGTTGGATTCTGTCAGAGATGAGGGAACTCAGACAGGCTCTGGTGGATTCTGTCAGGAGATGAGGGAACTCAGACAGGCTCTGGTGGATTCTGTCAGAGATGAGGGAACCCAGACAGGCTCTGTTGGATTCCATTAGAGATGAGGGGAACTCAGACAGGCTCTGGTGATTCTGTCAGGATGAGGGGAACTCAGACAGGCCTGTTGGATTCCATTAGAGATGAGGAGAACTAGACAGGCTCTGTTGGATTCCATTAGGAGATGAGGGGAACTCAGACAGGCTCTTTAGAGTGGTTACATTGGAATAGCTTGAACTGAGAGATCTCCAGAATCATGTCTACTGTGTGATTTATCTGTTGTTAATGTGTTTTAGAGTGTTTGTATCATATCCTAGCCGGACGAATCAAACTGAGTTCTTCTGCTGCTCTCGCTCTAACGTCAGGGGCATGGTGTGGCATTTGGCCAGACTAAGGAGTCTGCAGCCAGGCTAAGGAGTCTGGGTAGCCAGGCAAACCGCATCCATCTTCTGTCTGATACAATCTTTTTTTTTAACCTTTGAACTTCTGTAATTGGAAGAGGAAGAAAAAAGACAGTTACGTGTTGATATTTCCTTTGAGTGTGTTATTTTGGTAAGAGCAGGAGCATGCTCCTCAGGTAGCCTTTTTCTGGTCTCAGGTTCAGGAATGGCTGGAAATGCACAGCATGGATCTAAAATTGACCCTAGAAATAGTACTGTTAGAGATCTGGAGAGACCGGGTCAGTCAATTGCTAATATACTAATACTCTTAATAAAAGTATTTATCTTCAACATGCAATCTGTGGATTCTATTCGATAAGATATATTGAAATTGTACGTTAAACATCACCGCATAGTTGAAAGATATGTGTTGCGTAGAAACACAAAGTGGGTGGCCAGCAGAGATAGATGGGATGAGCTGAGGGAAGCTGAGGGTTGGGATGGGATGGGCTGAGGGAAGCTGAGGGTTGGGATGGGATGGGCTGAGGAAGCTGAGGGTTGGGATGGGATGGGCTGAGGGAAGCTGAGGTTGGGATGGGATGGGCTGAGGGGAAGCTGAGGGTTGGGATGGGATAGACTGAGGGAAGCTGAGGGCTGGGATGGGATGGGCTGAGGGAAGCTGAGGGTTGGGATGTGATGGGCTGAGGGAAGCTGAGGGTTGGGATGGGATTGGCTGAGGGAAGCTGAGGGTTGGGATGGGATGGGCTGAGGGAAGCTGAGGGTTGGATGGTCGAATGGTTGAGGGACAGATATTGGGGAACTGTGGGGGGATCTTGGAGGGTTCGGGTTTCACAAGATTGTGATCATGAAAAAGGAAACTATGACATATATCACACATAAGGATGGCTCTGTTGCAGGAAGACTGATACATGTTTGATCTTGTTTGTTTGTCTTGATGCTGTAGTGTTTGATAGTGTCTTGATGCTGTAGTGTTTGATAGTGTCTTGATGCTGTAGTGTTTGATAGTGTCTTGATGCTGTAGTGTTTGATAGTGTCTTGATGCTGTAGTGTTTGATAGTGTCTTGATGCTGTCGTGTTTGATAGTGTCTTGATGCTGTCGTGTTTGATAGTGTCTTGATGCTGTAGTGTTTGATAGTGTCTTGATGCTGTAGTGTTTGATAGTGTCTTGATGCTGTAGTGTTTGATAGTGTCTTGATGCTGTAGTGTTTGATAGTGTCTTGATGCTGTAGTGTTTGATAGTGTCTTGATGCTGTAGTGTTTGATAGTGTCTTGACTGTAGTGTTTGATAGTGTCTTGATGCTGTAGTGTTTGATAGTGTCTTGATGCTGTCGTGTTTGATAGTGTCTTGATGCTGTAGTGTTTGATAGTGTCTTGATGCTGTAGTGTTTGATAGTGTCTTGATGCTGTAGTGTTTGATAGTGTCTTGATGCTGTAGTGTTTGATAGTGTCTTGATGCTGTAGTGTTTGATAGTGTCTTGATGCTGTAGTGGTTGATAGTGTCTTGATGCTGTAGTGTTTGATAGTGTCTTGATGCTGTCGTGTTTGATAGTGTCTTGATGCTGTATTATTTGTCCTTCATGTTCTAATACTTTAATGTTACCTCTTCCTTGTGTTTTTTGTAATAAATATATATTTTTTTAAATGTAAACTTCCGACTTCAACTGTATGTTACAACACTTTGGTTATACTAATAAATATGTTTAAATGGGGGAAATGTTGAAAAAGAGAGCCGCAGCATATTGAGCAAAGCCCCATCAGCATTGCATAACCTACTTAGTTATCACAAAGCCCTTCATATTTTCCACAATAATAATCATATCCTCAAAGCCGTCCTCATTTTTGAGGAGATTATGTTCAGCGTGTATCATGGCCCTCGATGATTGAACTGAAATATTCCACGCAACTGGGAGACGAGGAAAGAGCAGCACTTTCCGAGGTGGTGACAGAAATACTCTTGACAGGGAGCACGAGAGCTGTGTTTCTCAGGTCCAAGGCATGAAAAGACAACCTTGCTGCCGGGCATCCTGGTACATCTGAAAGTAAGGGCCTTATGACAGATAGAGGGAGAAAAATAAAGCAATCTCTAAAAGTTCAACCATAAATACTGACAATGAGCACTAACCAGCAGTTCATGATCCTACAACAACCTACTGTACAACCTACTGTACAACCTAATGTACAACCTATAATACAACCTACTGTACAACCTAATGTACAACCTATAATACAACCTACTGTACAACCTATAATACAACCTACTGTACAACCCTGTACAACCTATAATACAACCTACTGTACAACCTACTGTACAACCTATAATACAACCTACTGTACAACCTACTGTACAACCTATAATACAACCTATAATACAACCTATAATACAACCTACTGTACAACCTATAATACAACCTACTGTACAACCTACTGTACAACCTATAATACAACCTACTGTACAACCTATAATACAACCTACTGTACAACCTATAATACAACCTACTGTACAACCTACTGTACAACCTACTAATACAACCTACTGTACAACCTATAATACAACCTACTGTACAACCTACTGTACAACCTATAATACAACCTACTGTACAACCTACTGTACAACCTATAATACAACCTACTGTACAACCTACTGTACAACCTATAATACAACCTACAATACAACCTATAATACAACCTACTGTACAACCTATAATACAACCTACTGTACAACCTACTGTACAACCTATAATACAACCTACTGTACAACCTACTGTACAACCTACTGTACAACCTATAATACAACCTACTGTACAACCTACAATACAACCTATAATACAACCTATAATACAACCTACTGTACAACCTACTGTACAACCTATAATACAACCTACTGTACAACCTATTGTACAACCTACTGTACAACCTATAATACAACCTACTGTACAACCTATAATACAACCTACTGTACAACCTACTGTACAACCTATAATACAACCTATAATACAACCTACTGACAACCTATAATACAACCTACTGTACAACCTACTGTACAACCTATAATACAACCTACTGTACAACCTATAATATAACCTATAATACAACCTACTGTACAACCTATAATACAACCTACTGTACAACCTATAATACAACCTACTGTACAACCTACTGTACAACCTATAATACAACCTACTGTACAACCTATAATACAACCTACTGTACAACCTACTGTACAACCTATAATACAACCTACTGTACAACCTACAATACAACCTATTGTTAGGTCCACGATCTCGCCATCACGGTTGACAACTCCATTGTGTCCTCCTCCCAGAGCGCTAAGAACCTTGGCGTGATCCTGGACAACACCCTGTCGTTCTCAACTAACATCAAGGCGGTGGCCCGTTCCTGTAGGTTCATGCTCTACAACATCCGCAGAGTACGACCCTGCCTCACACAGGAAGCGGCACAGGTCTAATCCAGGCACTTGTCATCTCCCGTCTGGATTACTGCAACTCGCTGTTGGCTGGGCTCCCTGCCTGTGCCATTAAACCCCTACAACTCATCCAGAACGCCGCAGCCCGTCTGGTGTTCAACCTTCCCAAGTTCTCTCACGTCACCCCGCTCCTCCGCTCTCTCCACTGGCTTCCAGTTGAAGCTCGCATCCGCTACAAGACCATGGTGCTTGCCTACGGAGCTGTGAGGGGAAGCACCTCAGTACCTCCAGGCTCTGATCAGGCCCTACACCCAAACAAGGGCACTGCGTTCATCCACCTCTGGCCTGCTCGCCTCCCTACCACTGAGGAAGTACAGCTCCCGCTCAGCCCAGTCAAAACTGTTCGCTGCTCTGGCCCCCCAATGGTGGAACAAACTCCCTCACGACGCCAGGACAGCGGAGTCAATCACCACCTTCCGGAGACACCTGAAACCCCACCTCTTTAAGGAATACCTAGGATAGGATAAGTAATCCCTCTCACCTCCCCCCCTTAAGATTTAGATGCACTATTGTAAAGTGACTGTTCCACTGGATGTCATAAGGTGAATGCACCAATTTGTAAGTCGCTCTGGATAAGAGCGTCTGCTAAATGACTTAAATGTAAAATGTATAATACAACCTACTGTACAACCTATAATATAACCTATAATACAACCTACTGTACAACCTATAATACAACCTACTGTACAACCTACTGTACAACCTATAATACAACCTACTGTACAACCTATAATACAACCTTGTACAACCTACTGTACAACCTATAATACAAACCTACTGTACAACCTATAATACAACCTACTGTACAACCTATAATACAACCTACTTAAACCTATAATACAACCTACTGTACAACCTACTGTACAACCTATAATACAACCTATAATACAACCTATAATACAACCTACTGTACAACCTACAATACAACCTACTGTACAACCTACTGTACAACCTATAATACAACCTACTGTACAACCTATAATATAACCTATAATACAACCTACTGTACAACCTATAATACAACCTACTGTACAACCTACAATACAACCTACTGTACAACCTATAATACAACCTACTGTACAACCTACTGTACAACCTATAATACAACCTACTGTACAACCTACTGTACAACCTATAATACAACCTACTGTACAACCTATAATACAACCTACTGTACAACCTATAATACAACCTACTGTACAACCTACTGTACAACCTATAATACAACCTACTGTACAACCTACTGTACAACCTATAATACAACCTACTGTACAACCTATAATACAACCTACTGTACAACCTACTGTACAACCTACTGTACAACCTATAATACAACCTACTGTACAACCTACTGTACAACCTATAATACAACCTACTGTACAACCTACTGTACAACCTATAATACAACCTACTGTACAACCTACTGTACAACCTATAATACAACCTACTGTACAACCTACTGTACAACCTATAATACAACCTACAATACAACCTATAATACAACCTACTGTACAACCTATAATACAACCTACTGTACAAATACAACCTATAATACAACCTACTGTACAACCTACTGTACAACCTAATGTACAACCTATAATACAACCTACTGTACAACCTACTGTACAACCTATAATACAACCTACTGTACAACCTAATGTACAACCTATAATACAACCTACTGTACAACCTATAATACAACCTACTGTACAATCTACTGTACAACCTATAATACAACCTACTGTACAACCTACTGTACAACCTATAATACAACCTACTGTACAACCTACTGTACAACCTATAATACAACCTACAATACAACCTATAATACAACCTACTGTACAACCTATAATACAACCTACTGTACAACCTACTGTACAACCTATAATACAACCTACTGTACAACCTACTGTACAACCTATAATACAACCTACTGTACAACCTACTGTACAACCTACTGTACAACCTATAATACAACCTACTGTACAACCTATAATACAACCTACTGTACAACCTACTGTACAACCTATAATACAACCTATAATACAACCTACTGGACAACCTACTGTACAACCTACTGTACAACCTATAATACAACCTACTGTACAACCTATAATATAACCTATAATACAACCTACTGTACAACCTATAATACAACCTACTGTACAACCTATAATACAACCTACTGTACAACCTACTGTACAACCTATAATACAACCTACTGTACAACCTATAATACAACCTACTGTACAACCTACTGTACAACCTATAATACAACCTACTGTACAACCTACAATACAACCTATTGTTAGGTCCACGATCTCGCCATCACGGTTGACAACTCCATTGTGTCCTCCTCCCAGAGCGCTAAGAACCTTGGCGTGATCCTGGACAACACCCTGTCGTTCTCAACTAACATCAAGGCGGTGGCCCGTTCCTGTAGGTTCATGCTCTACAACATCCGCAGAGTACGACCCTGCCTCACACATAGCGGCACAGGTCCAATCCAGGCACTTGTCATCTCCCGTCTGGATTACTGCAACTCGCTGTTGGCTGGGCTCCCTGCCTGTGCCATTAAACCCCTACAACTCATCCAGAACGCCGCAGCCACGTCTGGTGTTCAACCTTCCCAAGTTCTCTCCGTCACCCCGCTCCTCCGCTCTCTCCACTGGCTTCCAGTTGAAGCTCGCATCCGCTACAAGACCATGGTGCTTGCCTACGGAGCTGTAGGAAACGGCACCTCAGTACCTCCAGGCTCTGATCAGGCCCTACACCCAAACAAGGGCACTGCGTTCATCCACCTCTGGCCTGCTCGCCTCCCTACCACTGAGGAAGTACAGCTCCCGCTCAGCCCAGTCAAAACTGTTCGCTGCTCTGGCCCCCCAATGTGGAACAAACTCCCTCACGACGCCAGGACAGCCGGAGTCAATCACCACCTTCCGGAGACACCTGAAACCCCACCTCTTTAAGGAATACCTAGGATAGGATAAGTAATCCCTCTCACCTCCCCCCCTTAAGATTTAGATGCACTATTGTAAAGTGACTGTTCCACTGGATGTCATAAGGTGAATGCACCAATTTGTAAGTCGCTCTGGATAAGAGCGTCTGCTAAATGACTTAAATGTAAAATGTATAATACAACCTACTGTACAACCTATAATATAACCTATAATACAACCTACTGTACAACCTATAATACAACCTACTGTACAACCTACTGTACAACCTATAATACAACCTACTGTACAACCTATAATACAACCTACTGTACAACCTACTGTACAACCTATAATACAACCTACTGTACAACCTATAATACAACCTACTGTACAACCTATAATACAACCTACTGTACAACCTATAATACAACCTACTGTACAACCTACTGTACAACCTATAATACAACCTATAATACAACCTATAATACAACCTACTGTACAACCTACAATACAACCTACTGTACAACCTACTGTACAACCTATAATACAACCTACTGTACAACCTATAATACAACCTACTGTACAACCTATAATACAACCTATAATACAACCTACTGTACAACCTATAATACAACCTACTGTACAACCTATAATACAACCTACTGTACAACCTATAATACAACCTACTGTACAACCTACTGTACAACCTATAATACAACCTATAATACAACCTACTGTACAACCTACTGTACAACCTATAATACAACCTATAATACAACCTACTGTACAACCTATAATACAACCTACTGTACAACCTACTGTACAACCTATAATACAACCTACTGTACTGTACAACCTATAATACAACCTATAATACAACCTACTGTACAACCTACTGTACAACCTATAATACAACCTACTGTACAACCTATAATACAACCTACTGTACAACCTATAATACAACCTACTGTACAACCTATAATACAACCTACTGTACAACCTATAATACAACCTATAATACAACCTACTGTACAACCTATAATACAACCTACTGTACAACCTATAATACAACCTACTGTACAACCTATAATACAACCTACTGTACAACCTATAATACAACCTACTGTACAACCTATAATACAACCTACTGTACAACCTACTGTACAACCTATAATACAACCTACTGTACAACCTACTGTACAACCTATAATACAACCTACTGTACAACCTATAATACAACCTACTGTACAACCCTGTACAACCTATAATACAACCTATAATACAACCTACAATACAACCTATAATACAACCTGTACAACCTACTGTACAACCTATAATACAACCTATAATACAACCTACTGTACAACCTATAATACAACCTACTGTACAACCTATAATACAACCTATAATACAACCTACTGTACAACCTATAATACAACCTACTGTACAACCTATAATACAACCTATACTGTACAACCTACTGTACAACCTATAATACAACCTACTGTACAACCTACTGTACAACCTATAATACAACCTATAATACAACCTACTGTACAACCTATAATACAACCTATAATACAACCTATAATACAACCTATAATACAACCTACTGTACAACCTATAATACAACCTACTGTACAACCTATAATACAACCTACTGTACAACCTATAATACAACCTATAATACAACCTACTGTACAACCTACTGTACAACCTACTGTACAACCTATAATACAACCTACTGTACAACCTACTGTACAACCTATAATACAACCTACTGTACAACCTACTAGTACAACCTATACAAATACAACCTATAATACAACCTACTGTACAACCTACTGTACAACCTATAATACAACCTACTGTACAACCTATAATACAACCTACTGTACAACCTATAATACAACCTATACAACCTACTGTACAACCTACTGTACAACCTATAATACAACCTATAATACAACCTACTGTACAACCTACTGTACAACCTACTGTACAACCTATAATACAACCTACTGTACAACCTATAATACAACCTATAATACAACCTATAATACAACCTATAATACAACCTACTGTACAACCTATAATACAACCTACTGTACAACCTATAATACAACCTATAATACAACCTATAATACAACCTACTGTACAACCAACCTATAATACAACCTACAATACAACCTACTGTACAACCTATAATACAACCTATAATACAACCTATAATACAACCTACTGTACAACCTACTGTACAACCTATAATACAACCTACTGTACAACCTATAATACAACCTACTGTACAACCTATAATACAACCTACAATACAACCTATAATACAACCTACTGTACAACCTATAATACAACCTATAATACAACCTACTGTACAACCTAATACAACCTACTGTACAACCTATAATACAACCTCAATAACACAACCTATAATACAACCTATAATACAAACCTACTGTACAACCTATAATACAACCTACTGTACAACCTATAATACAACCTACTGTACAACCTATAATACAACCTACTAATACAACCTATAATACAACCTACTGTACAACCTATAATACAACCTACTGTACAACCTATAATACAACCTACTGTACAACCTATAATACAACCTATAATACAACCTACTGTACAACCTATAATACAACCTACTGTACAACCTATAATACAACCTACAATACAACCTATAATACAACCTACTGTACAACCTATAATACAACCTACAATACAACCTATAATACAACCTACTGTACAACCTATAATACAACCTATAATACAACCTACTGTACAACCTATAATACAACCTATAATACAACCTACTGTACAACCTACTGTACAACCTACTGTACAACCTATAATACAACCTACTGTACAACCTACTATACAACCTACTGTACAACCTACTGTACAACCTATAATACAACCTACAATACAACCTACTGTACAACCTATAATACAACCTACTGTACAACCTACTGTACAACCTACTGTACAACCTATAATACAACCTACTGTACAACCTATAATACAACCTATAATACAACCTACTGTACAACCTACTGTACAACCTATAATACAACCTATAATACAACCTACTGTACAACCTATAATACAACCTACTGTACAACCTATAATACAACCTACTGTACAACCTACTAATACAACCTACTGTACAACCTATAATACAACCTATAATACAACCTATAATACAACCTATAATACAACCTACTGTACAACCTATAATACAACCTACTGTACAACCTACTAATACAACCTATAATACAACCTATAATACAACCTACTGTACAACCTATAATACAACCTACTGTACAACCTACAATACAACCTACTGTACAACCTATAATACAACCTATAATACAACCTATAATACAACCTACTGTACAACCTACTGTACAACCTATAATACAACCTACTGTACAACCTACTGTACAACCTATAATACAACCTACTGTACAACCTATAATACAACCTACTGTACAACCTATAATACAACCTATAATACAACCTACTGTACAACCTATAATACAACCTATAATACAACCTACTGTACAACTGTAATCTACTCTACTGTACTGTACTCTACTGTACTCTACTCTACTTTACTCTACCATACTCTACCATACTCTACTGTACTCTACCGTACTGTACTGTACTCTGCTGTACTGTACTCTACTGTACTCAACTCTGCAGTACTCTACCATACTCTACTGTACTCTACTGTACTCTACTGCACTCTACCATACTCTACTCTACTTTACTCTACCGTACTCTACTGTACTGTTCTGTACTGTACTCCACTGTACTCTAACGTACTGTACTCTACTGTACTGTACTCTGCAGAACTCTACTCTACTGTACTCTACTTTACTGTACTGTACTCTACTGTACTCTGCAGTACGCTACTGTACTGTACTCTACTCTGCAGTACTCTACTGTACTGTACTCTGCAGTACTCTACTGTACTGTACTCTATTCTGCAGTACTCTACTGTACTCTACTCTGCAGTACTCTACTGTACTGTACTCTACTGTACTCTACTGTACTCTACTGTACTGTACTCTACTGTACTGTATTCTACTGTACTCTACTGTACTGTACTCTGCAGTACTCTACTGTACTTTAAACCACAACAGACAGTGAGAGGAAAGCAAGTCAACATCATCCCCATAATTCAGAAAGTCTTTATTGTCCCATTGCCGGGTAGTGGTGGTTGCAGCAGCATACTGTACATCTGAGCTTTTTATTCCATAACCCAGTCATTGTTTACCAGGCTAAAGAAATCCCTCTATTACAATGTAGGCTGCAGTTAGGCTGAGCAGAATCCTAGAGGACAAAGCTCCACTACTTCAGTTTGACACGGTCCGACTGCAGTGCACACACAGACTGCAGCATGCGTAATTCCCTCCCTGCTCATGCATCCATCCATCCACAGAGGTTACATAATCTGCCCCGTCACTTTATTCAAATCAATTCACGAAGATAATGCCTGACTATACTGCAGCATTATACCGTGCAGCTCTTCTGCGGGACATCGATAACATCTCTGAATAGCTCTCGTCAGGAATACACACACTGGCTGGTAACACTTCATAATGACTTTCATTAAAAAGCCTTTGACACATACTTTTATAAATATTGTATATACATGTTTACAAGTTATTACAAATATAATACAATGGCAGACGATGGTATTTCTGGTTGTGTTTGACTCCCCGACACGTTCTGTCATTTAGACACCAAGAATATCCTCCTTGTCTAATAAGTAGGACAATTATAGCTGCTAATTAGGCCTATTATAGTAACCTGACACTCATAATACACAGATGAAGCTAATGAGAAGGCCTTTAAGGCCCTCTTCATTTCAATCAGATACTGTAGAAGGAAACACGCTACAACGTGACGGAGAGGTTTAAATATCACGCTAACTGACGATAATGTACCAGGGGGAAAATCTATACGAGAGACAACAACAACAACAACAACAACAACAAACGAACCGCTGAGCAATGTTCTGCAGAGTCAGTTTTCAATCAGCGTGGTAGGCAGGTTCATGTGAAAATAGTGACCTCCTTTGGATGAAAGAATACAGGTTGGTTATGAAGACAAGAGTGCATAGGATACATGGGATAGGACATGATGTGATAGGACATGATGTGGATAGATAGGACATGATGTGGATAGGACATGATGTGGATAGATAGGACATGATGTGGATAGACATGATGGATAGATAGACATGATGTGGATAGATAGACATGATGTGGATAGGACATGATGGATAGACATGATGTGGATAGGACATGATGTGATAGGACATGATGTGGATAGATAGGACATGATGTGGATAGATAGGACATGATGTGATAGGACATGATGTGGATAGGACATGATGTGATAGGACATGATGGATAGATATGATGTGGATAGATAGGACATGATGTGGATAGATAGGACATGATGTGGATAGATAGGACATGATGTGGATAGATAGGACATGATGTGGATAGATAGGACATGATGTGGATAGATAGGACATGATGTGGATAGGACATGATGTGGATAGATAGGACATGATGTGGATAGGACATGATGTGGATAGATAGGACATGATGTGGATAGGACATGATGTGGATAGGACATGATGTGGATAGGACATGATGTGGATAGATAGGACATGATGTGGATAGGACATGATGTGGATAGGACATGATGTGGATAGGACATGATGTGGATAGATAGGACATGATGTGGATAGGACATGATGTGGATAGGACATGATGTGGATAGGACATGATGTGGATAGATAGGACATGATGTGATAGATAGGACATGATGTGATAGGACATGATGTGGATAGGACATGATGTGGATAGATAGGACATGATGTGGATAGGACATGATGTGGATAGGACATGATGTGGATAGATAGGACATGATGTGGATAGATAGGACATGATGTGGATAGGACATGATGTGGATAGATAGGACATGATGTGGATAGGACATGATGTGATAGATAGGACATGATGTGGATAGATAGGACATGATGGATAGGACATGAGATAGGACATGATGTGATAGATAGGACATGATGTGGATAGATAGGACATGATGTGGATAGATAGGACATGATGTGGATAGGACATGATGTGGATAGATAGGACATGATGTGGATAGATAGGACATGATGTGGATAGGACATGATGTGGATAGATAGGACATGATGTGGATAGATAGGACATGATGTGGATAGATAGGACATGATGTGGATAGATAGGACATGATGTGGATAGATAGGACATGATGTGGATAGATAGGACATGATGTGGATAGGACATGATGTGGATAGATAGGACAGGATGTGGAGTAGATAGGACATGATGTGGATAGGACATGATGTGGATAGGACATGATGATAGGACATGATGTGGATAGATAGGACATGATGTGGATAGGACATGATGTGGATAGGACATGGATAGGACATGATGTGGATAGATAGGACATGATGTGGATAGGACATGATGTGGATAGACATGATGTGGATAGATAGGACATGATGATAGATAGGACATGATGTGGATCGGACATGATGTGGATAGATAGGGATGACATGATGTGGATAGGACATGATGTGGATAGGACATGATGTGGATAGATAGGACATGATGTGGATAGATAGACATGATGGATAGGACATGATGTGGATAGGACATGATGTGGATAGGACATGATGTGGATAGATAGGACATGATGTGGATAGATAGGACATGATGTGGATAGGACATGATGTGGATAGGACATGATGTGGATAGGACATGATGTGGATAGATAGGACATGATGTGGATAGATAGGACATGATGTGGATAGATAGGACATGATGTGGAGGAGACATGATGTGGATAGACATGATGTGGATAGTGGACATGATGGGATAGATAGACATGATGTGGATAGGACATGATGTGGATAGATAGGACATGATGTGGATAGGACATGATGTGGATAGGACATGATGTGGATAGATAGACATGATGTGGATAGATAGGACATGATGATGGATAGGACATGATGGATAGGACATGATGTGGATAGATAGGACATGATGTGGATAGATATGACATGATGTGATAGATAGGACATGATGTGGATAGGACATGATGTGGATAGATAGACATGATGTGATAGGACATGATGTGGATAGATAGGAGGTGATGTGGATAGATAGACATGATGCAGGGATAGGACATGATGTGGATAGATAGGACATGATGTGGATAGATAGGACATGATGTGGATAGATAGGACATGATGTGGGATAGGACATGATGTGGGATAGGACATGATGGATAGGACATGATGTGGATAGGACATGATGGATAGATAGGACATGATGTGGATAGATAGGACATGATGTGGATAGATAGGACATGATGTGGATAGGACATGATGGACATGATGTGGATAGGACATGATGGGATAGGACATGATGTGGATAGGACATGATGTGGATAGATAGGACATGATGTGGATAGGACATGATGTGGATAGGACATGATGTGAATGGATAGGACATGATGTGGATATAGACATGATGTGGATAGATAGGACATGATGGATAGATAGGACATGATGTGGATAGGACATGATGTGGATAGGACATGATGGATAGGACATGATGTGGATAGGACATGATGTGGATAGATAGGACATGATGTGGATAGTGGACATGATGTGGATAGGACATGATGTGGATAGATAGACATGATGTGGATAGATAGGACATGATGTGGATGGATAGATAGGACATGATGTGGATAGGACATGATGTGGATGGGACATGATGTGGATAGGACTATGTGATATGATGATGAGATAGGACATGATGTGGATGGATGGGACGACTGATGTGATGATAGGACATGATGTGGATGAATGGGACATGATGTGGATAGAGTAGGACATGATGTGGATAGATAGGGCACGATGTGGATAGGACATGATGTG
>NW_025750689.1:0-18106 GCF_021184085.1 Oncorhynchus gorbuscha | reverse complement strand
GTCATGCAGGTGAAAGAGGACCCAAAAGCGACTTAACAGAAACAGAGTTTATTTAAGTCCAAACAGGGAATAACAGAAATCCTCTAGTCTGTAGAGGGGAATAACTGGAGAAGCGGCCACAGACTGCAGGTCGCTTCGGGTAGGCGCAGGCCGTAGTGGACCGAGACACCTGCTCACACGCAGCATCTGATGAAGGCAAAAACACGACAGGACAGGGCGAAACACAATCACAGCATGGTGAATACAAAACAAGGAACCGACGGGACAGGAACGGAACACAAAGGAATAAATAGGGACTCTAATCAGGGGAAAGGATCGGGAACAGGTGTGGGAAGACTAAATGATGATTAGGGGAATAGGAACAGCTGGGAGCAGGAACGGAACGATAGAGAGAAGAGAGAGCGAGAGAGTGAGAGAGGGAGGGGGAGAGAGAGGGATAGAAGGAGGAAAGAACCAAATAAGACCAGCAGAGGGAAACGAATAGCATGGGAGCACAGGGACAAGACATGATAATAAATGACAAACATGACAGTACCCCCCACTCACCGAGCGCCTCCTGGCGCACTCGAGGAGGAATCCTGGCGGCAACGGAGGAAATCATCGATGAGTGAACGGTCCAGCACGTCCCGAGACGGAACCCAACTCCTCTCCTCAGGACCGTAACCCTCCCAATCCACTAGGTATTGGTGACCCCGTCCCCGAGAACGCATGTCCATGATCTTATGTACCTTGTAAATAGGTGCGCTCTCGACAAGGACGGGAGGGGGAGGGAAGACGAACGGGGGTGCGAAGAAAGGGCTTAACACAGGAGACATGGAAGACAGGGATGGACGCGACGAAGATGTCGCGGAAGAAGCAGTCGCACAGCGACAGGATTGACGACCTGGGAGACACGGAACGGACCAATGAACCGCGGAGTCAACTTACGAGAAGCTGTCGTAAGAGGAAGGTTGCGAGTGGAAAGCCACACTCTCTGGCCGCAACAATACCTTGGACTCTTAATCCTGCGTTTATTGGCGGCTCTCACCGTCTGTGCCCTGTAACGGCAAAGTGCAGACCTCACCCTCCTCCAGGTGCGCTCACAACGTTGGACAAACGCTTGAGCGGAGGGAACGCTGGACTCGGCAAGCTGGGATGAGAACAGAGGAGGCTGGTAACCCAGACTACTCTGAAACGGAGATAACCCGGTAGCAGACGAAGGAAGCGAATTGTGAGCGTATTCTGCCCAGGGGAGCTGTTCTGCCCAAGACGCAGGGTTTCTGAAAGAAAGGCTGCGTAGTATGCGACCAATCGTCTGATTGGCCCTCTCTGCTTGACCGTTAGACTGGGGATGAAACCCGGAAGAGAGACTGACGGACGCACCAATCAAACGACAGAACTCCCTCCAAAACTGTGACGTGAATTGCGGGCCTCTGTCTGAAACGGCGTCTAACGGGAGGCCATGAATTCTGAATACATTCTCAATAATGATTTGTGCCGTCTCCTTAGCGGAAGGAAGTTTAGCGAGGGAATGAAATGTGCCGCCTTAGAGAACCTATCGACAACCGTCAGAATCACAGTCTTCCCCGCAGACAAAGGCAGACCGGTAATGAAGTCTAAGGCAATGTGAGACCATGGTCGAGAAGGAATGGGGAGCGGTCTGAGACGACCGGCAGGAGGAGAGTTACCCGACTTAGTCTGCGCGCAGTCCGAACAAGCAGCCACGAAACGGCGCGTGTCACGCTCCTGAGTCTGCCACCAAAAGCGCTGGCGAATAGACGCAAGAGTGCCTCGAACACCGGGATGACCAGCTAACTTGGCAGAGTGAGCCCACTGAAGAACAGCCAGGCGAGTGGAAACAGGAACGAAAAGGAGGTTACTAGGACAAGGCGCGGCGACGCAGTGTGCGTGAGTGCTTGCTTAACCTGTCTTTCAATTCCCCAGACTGTTAACCCGACAACACGCCCATAAGGAAGAATCCCCTCGGGATCAGTAGAAGCCACAGAAGAACTAAACAGACGGGATAAGGCATCAGGCTTGGTGTTCTTGCTACCCGGACGGTAAGAAATCACAAACTCGAAACGAGCGAAAAACAACGCCCAACGAGCTTGACGGGCATTAAGTCGTTTGGCAGAACGGATGTACTCAAGGTTCTTATGGTCTGTCCAAGCGACAAAAGGAACGGTCGCCCCCTCCAACCACTGTCGCCATTCGCCTAGGGCTAAGCGGATGGCGAGCAGTTCACGGTTACCCACATCATAGTTGCGCTCAGATGGCGACAGGCGATGAGAAAAATAAGCGCAAGGATGAACCTTATCGTCAGACTGGAAGCGCTGGGATAGAATGGCTCCCACGCCTACCTCTGAAGCGTCAACCTCGACAATGAATTGTCTAGTGACGTCAGGAGTAACGAGGATAGGAGCGGACGTAAACGTTCTTTTAGAAGATCAAAAGCTCCCTGGGCGGAACCGGACCACTTAAAACACGTCTTGACAGAAGTAAGAGCTGTGAGAGGGGCAGCAACTTGACCGAAATTACGAATGAAACGCCGATAGAAATTAGCGAAACCTAAAAAGCGCTGCAACTCGACACGTGACCTTGGAGCGGGCCAATCACTGACAGCTTGGACCTTAGCGGAATCCATCTGAATGCCTTCAGCGGAAATAACGGAACCGAGAAAAGTAACGGAGGAGACATGAAAAGAGCACTTCTCAGCCTTTACGTAGAGACAATTCTCTAAAAGGCGCTGTAGAACACGTCGAGCGTGCTGAACATGAATCTCGAGTGACGGAGAAAAAATCAGGATATCGTCAAGATAGACAAAAACAAAAATGTTCAGCATGTCTCTCAGAACATCATTAACTAATGCCTGAAAAACAGCTGGCGCATTGGCGAGACCGAACGGCAGAACCCGGTACTCAAAATGCCCTAACGGAGTGTTAAACGCCGTTTTCCACTCGTCCCCCTCTCTGATGCGCACGAGATGGTAAGCGTTACGAAGGTCCAACTTAGTAAAGCACCTGGCTCCCTGCAGAATCTCGAAGGCTGATGACATAAGGGGAAGCGGATAACGATTCTTAACCGTTATGTCATTCAGCCCTCGATAATCCACGCAGGGGCGCAGAGTACCGTCCTTCTTCTTAACAAAAAGAACCCCGCCCCGGCCGGAGAAGAAGAAGGCACTATGGTACCGGCGTCAAGAGACACAGACAAATAATCCTCGAGAGCCTTACGTTCGGGAGCCGACAGAGAGTATAGTCTACCTCGAGGAGGAGTGGTCCCCGGAAGGAGATCAATACTACAATCATACGACCGGTGAGGAGGAAGGGAGTTGGCTCGGGACCGACTGAAGACCGTGCGCAGATCATGATATTCCTCCGGCACTCCTGTCAAATCGCCAGGTTCCTCCTGAGAAGTAGGGACAGAAGAAACGGGAGGGATGGCAGACATTAAACACTTCACATGACAAGAAACGTTCCAGGATAGGATAGAATTACTAGACCAATTAATAGAAGGATTATGACATACTAGCCAGGGATGACCCAAAACAACAGGTGTAAACGGTGAACGGAAAATCAAAAAGAAATAGTCTCACTGTGGTTACCAGATACTGTGAGAGTTAAAGGTAGTGTCTCAAACTTGATACTGGGAAGATGACTACCATCTAAGGCAAACATGGGCGTAGGCCTGTCTAACGGTCTGAAAGGAATGTTATGTTTCCGAACCCATGCTTCGTCCATGAAACAACCCTCAGCCCCAGAGTCAATCAAGGCACTGCATGTAGCACCCGAACCGGTCCAGCGTAGATGGACCGACATAGTAGTACAAGATCTAGATGAAGGGACCTGAGTAGTAGCGCTCACCAGTAGCCCTCCGCTTACTGATGGGCTCTGGCCTCTTACTGGACATGAATTAACAAAATGTCCAGCAACTCCGCAATAGAGGCACAGGCGGTTGGTGATCCTCCGTTCCCCCTCTCCTTAGTCGAGATGCGAATCCCTCCCAGCTGCATGGGCTCAGTCTCAAAGCCAGAGGAGGGAGATGGTTGCGATGCGGAGCAGGGAAACACCGTTGATGCGAGCTCTCTTCCACGAGCCCGGTGACGAAGATCTACCCGTCGTTCTATGCCACATATGTCAGAGTCAAGGCCCGCGGGCCACATCCGGCCCGCGAGAAGGTTTTTTTACGGCCCCTGGGATGATCTTGATTTATTATTAGAACCGGCCCGCAGACCGCAGCAAGCCGGCAGCCCGCAGATCTTTTACACGCACCAATACTACATTTCCCACAATGCAACGTTTACGTCCTATGCATGGCACAACTACGGGGCATGATTTGTATGAAGAGGTGTCAAGATGTGTAAATGAGATGGAGCTGCCTTGGGAAAAACTCGTGGGTTTGACAACCGACGGAGCACCTGCGATGTGTGGACACAGGAGCGGACTGGTGCGAAGGTACGGGAAAAGATGCAAGAGGAAAACGCGACAGGTGAGCTGACAGCTTATCATTGTATCATACACCAGGAAGCGTTGTGCGGTAAAGCCTTGAAAATGGAGCATGTAATGAGCATCATCACGCGCACAGTTAACTTTATCAGAGCCAAAGGTTTGAATCACCGCCAGTTCAAGGCATTTCTGACGGAGTTAGAAACGGAGCATGGTGATTTGCCTTATCACACAGAGGTGCGATGGCTAAGCCAGGGAAAGGTGCTTCAAAGATGTTTCGAGCTTCGTGAGGAGATTTGTCTGTTCTTGGACAGCAAAGGGAAAGACACAACACAACTCCGAGACGAAATGTTTCTGTGTGAAATGGCTTTTCTGTGTGACATTACGAGTCATCTGAATGCAATGAACTTGCAGCTGCAGGGTCAGGATCGTGTCATCTCTGATATGTACAGTACAGTGAAGGCATTTAAAACCAAACTGACTCTGTGGGAGACGCAGATGCGGAAAGAAAATTTGAGCCACTTTCCCAGCTGCCAGACCATGAAAGAGAAGCTCTCTACCAGTGCGTTCCCGAGCGCACAGTGTACAAATAAAATAGGTATGCTTGCCGCTGACTTTCGACGCCGATTTGCTGACTTTGAAGCACAAAAAAGCAGGTTGGAACTGCTCGGTAACCCATTTGCTGTTGACGTGGAAAGCTCACCACCAAACCTCCAAATGGAGTTGATTGACCTCAATGCAATGATGCACTGAGGCAAAATATGCGGCAGTGGGTGCTGCGGAGTTCGCCCGTTTCCTCCCGACACAATGCCCCAGCTGCGCATCAGGCTGCTCAAACGTTGTCTATGTTTGGCAGCACATACCTGTGTGAACAACTGTTTTCTTTGATGAACTTGAACAAAACATCACACAGAAGTCGACTTACTGCTGAACACCTCCACTCAATTCTGAGGATTTCCTCAGCTCAGACCTTACCCGAACATTGATGAACTTGTGGAAAAGATGGGACACCACCAAGTATCACCCTCAACCTCAAACAAGTGAACATTACTGTGCAATCACATATTTAGAGTTTTTACTCAGTTCAAGTTTAAAAGTTAAGTTTAATATTTGTTTTCACTGCATGTTACTTCTCCTTAAACAAAGTGTTGTTTTTGATTAATAGATTTTTTGCACTTTATTTTGTTATATTTCAATCCAATTATATTTTAAAAATATTTCAGTTAGTGGATGATAGAAAATTGCTATTATTGTTTTTCTTTGAAGTAAATTTAGCCCACTTTTGCTAAAATAGAAAATATAGGCTACTGATGGTGCCTTGAATACGGTTTTTCTTTCATTTAATGTTCATGTTATGGGGATTTTTATATAAAGGAAATTTGTCTTTTGTGTCTGTTGAAAATTAAAGATTACTGACAGAGCCATAAGAAAATATTGCTTTATTTATCTGATCATATTGGAATATATTTGTTAGGTTTTCAGTAGGTTCAATTAGGTTCACTAGACTATATGCGTCATTTTAAAAATGTTCAATGAATAATATAATAATAATATATGCCATTTAGCAGCGCTTTTATCCAAGACTTACAGTCATGTGTGCATACATTCTATGTATGGGTGGTCCCGGGGATCGAACCCACTGCCCTGGCGTTACAAGCGCCATGCTCTACCAACTGAGCTACAGAACCCATTCGAACAGTCCGGCCCTCGGCTTGTAGCTAAATTTTTTATTGGCCCTCCGTCCATTTGACTTTGACACCCCTGTTCTATGCGGATGGCGGGCAATCAAAGTCCACATCTGATGGAACCTCCCGGGAGAGAATCTCATCCTTAACCACTGCGTGGAGTCCCTCCAGAAAACGAGCGAGCAGCGCCGGCTCGTTCCACTCACTAGAGGCAGCAAGAGTGCGAAACTCAATAGAATAATCCGTTATGGACCGTTCACCTTGGCATAAGGAAGCCAGGGCCCTAGAAGCCTCCCTACCAAAAACTGAACGGTCAAAAACCCGAATCATCTCCTCTTTAAAGTTCTGGAACTTGTTAGAGCAATCAGCCCTTGCCTCCCAGATAGCTGTGCCCCATTCTCGAGCCCGGCCAGTAAGGAGTGAAATGACGTAAGCAACCCGAGCTCTCTCTCTAGAGTATGTGTTGGGTTGGAGAGAGAACACAATCTCACACTGCGTGAGAAAGGAGCGGCACTCAGTGGGCTGCCCGGAGTAGCAAGGTGGGTTATTAACCCTAGGTTCTGGAGACTCGGCAGGCCAGGAAGTAACAGGTGGCACGAGACGTAGACTCTGGAACTGTCCAGAGAGGTCGGAAACCTGAGCGGCCAGGTTCTCCACGGCATGGCGAGCAGCAGACAATTCCTGCTCGTGTCTGCCGAGCATGGCTCCTTGATCTCGACGGCAGTGTAACGAGCGCCTGAAGTCGCTGGGTCCATTCCTTGGTCGGTTCCTTCTGTCATGCAGGTGAAAGAGGACTCAAAAGCGACTTAACAGAAACAGAGTTTATTTAAGTCCAAACAGGGAATAACAGAAATCCTCTAGTCTGTAGAGGGAATAACTGGAGAAGCGGCCACAGACTGCAGGTCGCTTCGGGTAGGCGCAGGCCGTAGTGGACCGAGACACCTGCTCACACGCAGCATCTGATGAAGGCAAAAACACGACAGGACAGGGCGAAACACAATCACAGCATGGTGAATACAAAACAAGGAACCGACGGGACAGGAACGGAACACAAAGGAATAAATAGGGACTCTAATCAGGGGAAAGGATCGGGAACAGGTGTGGGAAGACTAAATGATGATTAGGGGAATAGGAACAGCTGGGAGCAGGAACGGAACGATAGAGAGAAGAGAGAGCGAGAGAAGCTAATACTGTTGTAACGGGGATCCTTATTGTAGCAACACACATTTGGAGAAGGCAATCCTCCATCATACTGCTCAATTAGGAGACGCCATCATCCCAGTCACTCTGTACCCACTCCGTCCCAACAGATCCACACTGCCCTTTCCCACCTGGACAAAAGGACCAACTATGTGAGAATGTTGTTCATTGGCTACAGCTCAGAGTTCAACACCATAGTTGCCCTCAAAGCTCATCACTAAGCTAAGGACCCTGGGACTAAACACCTCCCTCTGCAACTGGATCCTGGACTTCCTGACATGTCGCCCCCAGGTGGTGAGGGTAGGTAACAACCACCCTGATCATCAACACAGGCGTACCTCAGATCACAGGCGACGATGAGACAGCCTATAGGGAGGAGGTCAGTGACCTGGCAGTGTGTTGCCGGGACAACAACCTCTCCCTCAACGTCAGTAAGACCAAGGAGCTGATCGTGGACTCCAGGAAACACACGAGCACACGCCAAATCACAGCAACAGGGCTGTAGTGGAGCGGGTTGAGTGCTTCAAGTTTGTCGGTGTCCACATCACTAAGGACCTATCATGGTCCAAACACACCAACACAGTAGTGAAGATTGCAGGAGGTTGAAAAGATTTGGCAGATACTCAAAAACGTTCTACAGCTGCACCATCGAGAGAATCTTGACTGGCTGCATCACCGCCTGGTATGGCAACTGCTTGGCATCCGTCCACAAGGCGCTACAGAGCATAGTGCGTATTACCCAGTACTTTACTGGGGACGAGCCCCCTGCCATCCAGGATCTCTATACCAGGTGGTGTCAGAGGGAAGTGGTACGGCCCAGTACACCACTGGGGACGAGCCCCCTGCCATCCAGGATCTCTATACCAGGTGGTGTCAGAGGGTAGTGGTACGGCCCAGTACACCACTGGGGACGAGCCCCCCCATCCAGGATCTCTATACCAGGTGGTGTCAGAGGGTGTGGCCTACACCACTCTGCTATTACAAGGTTTGCGTTACCAATGCACCAAATGAACTCTACCCACACACTGGACTCTACTCACACACACATACTGACACCACACACAGAAACACATACTGACACTCCACACACACATGCATATTGACTCCACACACTCTCTACACACACACATACTAATTAAATACATATTTTCCTCACAACTCTCAAAAAAAATAGTTATTTTCCTCACAATCACAAAAAAACATAATGACATCACAATACCCCATAATGACATCACAATACCCCATAATGACATCACAATACCCCATAATGACGTCACAATACCCCATAATGACAAAGCAAAAACAGTTTTTATTTTTTTTGTTGCTAATTTATCAAATAAAAAATGAAATATCACATTTACATAAGTATTCAGACCCTTTACTCAGTACTTTGTTGAATCCCCTTTGGCAGTGATTAAAGCCTTGAGTCTTCTTGAATACCCCATAATGACACTACAAGCTTGGCACACCTGTATTTGGGGAGTTTCTCCCATTCTTCTCTGCAGATCCTCTCAAGCTCTGTCAGGTTGGATGGAGAGCATCGCTGCACAGCTATTTTCAGGTCTCTCCAGAGATGTTAGATCGGGTTCAAGTCCGGGCTCTGGTTGCGACACTGAAGGACATTCAGAGACTTGTCTCCGAAGCCACTCCTGCGTTGTCTTGGCTGTGTGCTTAGGGGTCGTTGTCCTGTCGGAAGGTGAACCTTCGCTCCAGACCTTCTGAGGTCCTAGGCTCTCTGGAGCAGGTTTTCATCAATGATCTCTCTCTCTCTCTCTACTTTGCTCAGTTCATCTTTACGTGCCTCCCATAGTCTGTTCTGGACTTGGGGACTGTGAAGAGACCTCTTGTGGCATGTCTTGTGGGGTATGCATGGGTGTCCGAGCTGTGTGCTAGTAGTTAGGACAGACAGCTCGGTGCATTCAACATGCTAATACCTCTCTCTCATGGTGAGATTGTAGATACCTGTATTGATAGCGCAGTTTGTTTAGGGCAATTTACAGATAACTAGCTACTTCACTGATATTGACTTTGGTATTATTGTGTGGATCAATCGATTATTAATTATTTTATTTTAAAAAAAATATATATATTTTTGTTTTGTTTTGTTACTGCTATGAGTCGACTGCGTTGGTGTGTTGTGCACATTACATAGGGAGAGAGAGGGGGTCAGGGAGGGAGAGAGGGTCAGAAAAGAGGAGAGAGATGGGGAGAGATGGTCAGAGAAGAGGGAGAGAAAGAGAGGACAGAAAGAGGGAGAGATGGTCAGAAAAAGTCAGAAAAAGTGGGAGAGGGTCAGAGGAAAGAGGGAGGGATTGAGGGGGTAGTAACGTTATGAACTTTGTCTAAAAAAAAAAAAACACTTTTCCCTCAACTGCGTTTACCCACTTCAGTCAACAGATGGCGACGTAGGTCTTGAAGGTGTCAGAGTGACGTATAATATAATGGACGGGGGTTTCTGGCTTCTTCAAACAAACAGTGAGACACAATCTGTCCGATATAGCCGACATAATAAAGCTCTTTACAGAGATGTATTAGCCACTGTGTTTAAAACACCATTCTGTCGTGTTTACTCGTTACCCTTATTTTAATTTCATTATTTACGTTTTGTTGTTTTGCCGACTGGCTCGTTAAGTTAACAATAGCCTAGTTAATCCCCGATATGAGCTCACTTAGTTTCGCTCTTGTTAAAGAAGAAGAGGAGGTGGAGGAGGAGGAGGGCTGCTGGACGGAGAAAGAAGTTGTTGTGAAAGAGGAGGAGGAAGAGGAGGATGTTACAGTAAAACAAGAAGTAGAGGCTGAGGCTGTTACAGTGAAAGAAGAAGAGGAAGACGTTTCAGTGAAAGAAGAGGAAGACGTTCAGAGTGAAAGAGGAGGTGGATGAAGAGGAGGCGGCAGAGACAGGAGATCTGATTAACACTGGTAAGTACTATCTTAAAAACTGAGGCACTCTGCAGTTTAACTGATGTATGCTTTTAAAGGGTCAATCTGCAGTTCCTACATCCACATTTGGACTATAAATTAATGATGTATGGTCATTGATTCTTGAAGAATATAACTTAGAAATGCCCCGTGACCTAAGTTCAGCCGTGGTTCCCCATCGGGACTTAAAATAGATGCTCCCTTTTACTCCAGTGTTTGTAAACAAAGTAAATGTTACCATGGTTGAAACCGTCGTTTTGATGTCATGGATGGTCAGTCCTTTCACCCACAACTCGTCAGCTACTACAGCGATTTGAAATGACTGCAACACTCAACAAAGACATGCAATTAGTTTCAGAGTGGGTGGCAAGGAATAAATTAGCCCTAAATATTTATACAACTAAAATAAGGAATAAGTTAGCCCTAAATATTTATACAACTAAAATAATTGTATTTGGGCCAAATGATTCACTAAACCCTAAACCTCAACAACATCTGGTAATGAATCATGTGAACATTGAGCAAGTTGAGGTGACTAAATTGCTTGGAGTGACCCTGTATTATAACTATCATGGTCAAAACATATTGATACAACAGTAGCTAAGATGGGGAGAAGTCTGTCCATAATAAAGCGCTGCTCTACCTTCTTAACAGCACTATCAACAAGGCAGGTCCTACAGGTCCTAATTTCTACCTTCTTAACAGCACTATCAACAAGGCAGGTCCTAGTTTCTACCTTCTTAACAACACTATCAACAAGGCAGGTCCTAGGCAGGTCCTACAGGCCCTTTTCTACCTTCTTAACAGCACTATCAACAAGGCAGGTCCTACAGGCTCTAGTTTCTACCTTCTTAACAACACTATCAACAAGGCAGGTCCTACAGGCTCTAGTTTCTACCTTCTTCACAACACTATCAACAAGGCAGGTCCTACAGGCCTAGTTTCTACCTTCTTAACAACACTATCAACAAGGCAGGTCCTACAGGCCCTAGTTTCTACCTTCTTAACAACACTATCAACAAGGCAGGTCCTACTAGCCCTAGTTTCTACCTTCTTATCAACACTATCAACAAGGCAGGTCCTACAGGCCCTAGTTTCTACCTTCTTAACAACACTATCAACAAGGCAGGTCCTACAGGCCCTAGTTTCTACCTTCTTAACAACACTATCAACAAGGCAGGTCCTACTAGCCCTAGTTTCTACCTTCTTATCAACACTATCAACAAGGCAGGTCCTACAGGCCCTAGTTTCTACCTTCTTATCAACACTATCAACAAGGCAGGTCCTATAGGCCCTAGTTTCTACCTTCTTAACAACACTATCAACAAGGCAGGTCCTACAGGCTCTAGTTTCTACCTTCTTCACAACACTATCAACAAGGCAGGTCCTACAGGCTCTAGTTTCTACCTTCTTCACAACACTATCAACAAGGCAGGTCCTACAGGCTCTAGTTTCTAACTTCTTCACAACACTATCAACAAGGCAGGTCCTACAAGCTCTAGTTTCTACCTTCTTCACAACACTATCAACAAGGCAGGTCCTACAGGCCCTAGTTTCTACCTTCTTATCAACACTATCAACAAGGCAGGTCCTAGTTTCTACCTTCTTAACAGCACTATCAACAAGGCAGGTCCTACAGGCCCTAGTTTCTACCTTCTTGACAACACTATCAACAAGGCAGGTCCTACAGGCCCTAGTTTCTACCTTCTTAACAACACTATCAACAAGGCAGGTCCTACTAGCCCTAGATTCTACCTTCTTAACAACACTATCAACAAGGCTGGTCCTAGTTTCTACCTTCTTAACAGCACTATCAACAAGGCAGGACCTACTAGCCCTAGTTTCTACCTTCTTAACAACACTATCAACAAGGCTGGTCCTAGTTTCTACCTTCTTAACAGCACTATCAACAAGGCAGGTCCTAGTTTCTACCTTCTTAACAACACTATCAACAAGGCAGGTCCTAGTTTCTACCTTCTTAACAACACCATCAACAAGGCAGGTCCTATAGGCCCTAGTTTCTACCTTCTTAATTAACAACACCATCAACAAGGCAGGTCCTAGTTTCTACCTTCGTAACAACACTATCAACAAGGCAGGTCCTACAGGCCCTAGTTTCTACCTTCTTAACAACACCATCAACAAGGCAGGTGCTACAGGCCCTAGTTTTGTCACACCTAGACATTTGTTCAGTCGGGTGCCACAAAGAGGGACTCCAAGGGCCTATTGGCTCAGAACAGGGCAGCACGGCTGGCCCTTGGATGTACACACAGAGCTAATATTAATAATGTGCATGTCAATCTCTCCTGGTTCAAAGTGGAGGAGAGATTGACTTCATCACTACTTTTATTTATAAGAGGTGTTGAATGCATGTTAAATGCACCGAGCTGTCAGTCTAAACTACTGGCACACAGACCGGACACCCATGCATACCCCACAAGACATGCCACAAGAGGTCTCTTCACAGTCATACACATATATATATCCATATGCACACATACACACATATATATACATCCATATGCACACACATACACACATATATATACATCCATATGCACACATACACACATATATATACATCCATATGCACACATACACACATATATATACATCCATATGCATACATACACACACATATATATACATCCATATGCACACATACACACATATATATACATCCATATGCACACATACACACATATATATATACATCCATATGCACACATACACACATATATATACATCCATATGCACACATACACACATATATATACATCCATATGCACACATACACACATATATATACATCCATATGCACACATACACACATATATATACATCCATATGCACACATACACACATATATATACATCCATATGCACACATACACACATATATATACATCCATATGCACACATACACACATATATATACATCCATATGCACACATACACACATATATATACATCCATATGCACACATACACACATATATATACATCCATATGCACACATACACACATATATATACATCCATATGCACACATACACACATATATATACATCCATATGCACACATACACACATATATATACATCCATATGCACACATACACACATATATATACATCCATATGCACACATACACACATATATATACATCCATATGCACACATACACACATATATATACATCCATATGCACACATACACACATATATATATACATCCATATGCACACATACACACATATATATATACATCCATATGCACACATACACACATATATATATACATCCATATGCACACATACACACACATATATATATACATCCATATGCACATACACACATATATATATACATCCATATGCACACATACACACATATATACATCCATATGCACACATACACACATATATATACATCCATATGCACACATACACACATATATATATACATCCATATGCACGGAGGATGCACGGAGGCCTGGTGGGACCTCTAGTCGGGAGAGAGGCCCACTTGAGGGCTGGTGGGACTCTAGTCGGGAGAGAGGCCCACGGAGGGCTGGTGGGACTCTAGTCGGGAGAGAGGCCCACGGAGGGCTGGTGGGACTCTAGTCGGGAGAGAGCCCACGGCTGGGCCCACTGACTGTTAATGTAGGTATCCTGGTATTAATGTAGGTATCCTGGTATTAATGTAGGTATCCTGGTATTAATGTAGGTATCCTGGTATTAATGTAGGTATCATCCTGGTATTAATGTAGGTATCCTGGTATTAATGTAGGTATCCTGGTAATAATGTAGGTATCCTGGTATTAATGTAGGTATCCTGGTATTAATGTAGGTACCCTGGTATTAATGTAGGTATCCTGGTATTCAGAGGCCCCCTGGTATTAATGTAGGTATCCTGGTATTAATGTAGGTATCCTGGTATTAATGTAGGAATCCTGGTATTCGAGGGCCCCTGGTATTAATGTAGTTATTAATGTAGGTATCCTGGTGGGATGGAGGGCCCCCTGGTATTAGTTATCCCGGCATTCGGAGGTAGGTATCCTGGTATTCGGAGGGCCCCTGGTGTTAATGCAGGGGCCGTCTATGCACCCAATCACACCAGGGAACCCTCTAATCAAAACTGATTCAAGCCCTCAACATGGTTTATGGACTAATTTGTCACATATCTTGTTTGATATTTTATAAGGATGTTTATAACCATGAACTAGTATTTAATGAAACTAAGAGCTAAACTGTTCTGGGGTTCACACAGAACATTCCAGCCAGCTGGCATAATAGATGGTTGGTTCTATTCACACAGAACACCCCACTCTCCAGCCAGCTGGTTGGTTCTATTCACACAGAACACCCCACTCTCCCAGCCAGCTGGTTGGTTCTATTCACACAGAACACCCCACTCTCCCAGCCAGCTGGTTGGTTCTATTCACACAGAACACTCCACTCTCCCAGCCAGCTGGTTGGTTCTATTCACACAGAACACTCCACTCTCCCAGCCAGCTGGTTTGGTTCTATTCACACAGAACACCCCACTCTCCCAGCCAGCTGGTTGGTTCTATTCACACAGAACACCCCACTCTCCCAGCCAGCTGGTTGGTTCTATTCACACAGAACACCCCACTCTCCCAGCCAGCTGGTTGGTTCTATTCACACAGAACATTCCCTCTCCCAGCCAGCTGGGTTGGTTCTATTCACAGAACACTCCTCTCCAGCCAGCTGGTTGGTTCTATTCACACAGAACACACTCTCCCAGCCAGCTGGTTGGTTCTATTCACACAGACACACTCTCCCAGCCAGCTGGTTGGTTCTATTCACACAGAACACCCCACTCTCCCAGCCGGCTGGTTGGTTCTATTCACACAGAACACCTCTCCCAGCCAGCTGGTTGGTTCTATTCACACAGGACACCCCACTCTCCCAGCCAGCTGGTTGGTTCTGTCCACCAGAACACCTCCCCACCTTGTTTCCATGAGCCAGCTGGCATCAGATGGTTGGTTCTGTTCACTGGGACAGCTCCCAATAGCTGAAATTCATAGACATACATGGGTTGGTTCTATTCAGAACACCCACTTCTCCGCCAGCCAGCTGGGTTTGGTTCTGTTCACACAGAACACTCCACTCTCCCAGCCAGCTGGTTGGTTCTATTCACAATAAGAACACCCCACTCCCTCCAGCCTAACTGGTTGGTTTATATTCACACAGAACACCCTCTCACTTCCCAGCCAGCTGGTTGGGTTCTATTCACAGAACACCCCACTCTCCCAGCCAGCTGGTTGGTTCTATTCACAGAACATGAAACATGACATAATAGATGGTTGGTTCTATGTACACCCACCAGCTCTTCGTTCGTTCTGCATGCTCCATCAAATATGGCTGGTTGGTTGGTTCTATGTACACTCCACTCTCCCAGCCAGCTGGTTGGTTGGTTCTATGTACACCCCACTCTCCCAGCCATCTGATTGGTTCTATGTACACTCCACTCTCCCAGCCAGCTGGTTGGTTGGTTCTATGTACACTCCACTCTCCCAGCCAGCTGGTTGGTTGGTTCTATGTACACTCCACTCTCTCAGCCGGCTGGTTGGTTGGTTCTATGTACACTCCACTCTCCCAGCCAGCTGGTTGGTTGGTTCTATGTACACCCCACTCTCCCAGCCATCTGATTGGTTCTATGTACACTCCACTCTCCCAGCCAGCTGGTTGGTTGGTTCTATGTACAGTCCACTCTCCCAGCCAGCTGGTTGGTTGGTTCTATGTACACTCCACTCTCCCAGCCATCTGATTGGTTCTATGTACACTCCACTCTCCCAGCCAGCTGGTTGGTTGGTTCTATGTACACCCCACTCTCCCAGCCAGCTGGTTGGTTGGTTCTATGTACACTCCACTCTCCCAGCCAGCTGGTTGGTTCTATGTACACTCCACTCTCCCAGCCAGCTGGTTGGTTGGTTCTATGTACACTCCACTCTCCCAGCCAGCTGGTTGGTTGGTTCTATGTACAGTCCACTCTCCCAGCCAGCTGGTTGGTTCTATGTACACTCCACTCTCCCAGCCAGCTGGTTGGTTGGTTCTATGTACACTCCACTCTCCCAGCCATCTGGTTGGTTGGTTCTATGTACACTCCACTCTCCCAGCCAGCTGGTTGGTTGGTTCTATGTACAGTCCACTCTCCCAGCCAGCTGGTTGGTTCTATGTACACTCCACTCTCCCAGCCAGCTGGTTGGTTGGTTCTATGTACACTCCACTCTCCCAGCCATCTGGTTGGTTGGTTCTATGTACACCCCACTCTCCCAGCCAGCTGGTTGGTTGGTTCTATGTACACTCCACTCTCCCAGCCATCTGGTTGGTTGGTTGGTTGGTTCTATGTACACCCCACTCTCCCAGCCAGCTGGTTGGTTGCTTCCATACACCTCCCGCCTCTCACGCACACTTTTTGGTTTATATTCAGCACACTCTACCTCCCCGTTGGCTGGTTGGCTGACTCAGCATACACTCTCCTGAAATAATTCTGGTTGGCTGGTCATGCAGACCTACTCCAGCCATCTGGGTTGGTTGGTTCTATGTACACCACCTCCCAGCCATCTGGTTGGTTGGTTCTATACACCCACTCTCCCAGCCAGCTGTTGGTTCTATGTACACTCCACTCTCCCAGCCAGCTGGTTGCTGGTTCTATGTACACTCCACCTCCCAGCCAGCTGGTGGTTGGTTCTATGTACACCCCACTCTTCCAGCCAGCTGGTTGATTGGTTCTATGTACACCCACTCTCCCAGCCAGCTGGTTGGTTGGTTCTATGTACACTCCACTCTCCCAGCCAGCTGGTTGGTTGGTTCTATGTACACGGACTTCCAGCCAGCTGGTTGGTTGGTTCTATGGCCACTCCACTCTCCCAGCCATCTGGTTGGTTGGTTCTATGTACACCCACTCTCCCAGCCAGCTGGTTGGTTGGTTCTATGTACACTCCACTCTCCCAGCCATCTGGTTGGTTGGTTCTATGTACACTCCACTCTCCCAGCCATCTGGTTGGTTGACTGGGGGGGTCTCTCAGTGGATGTCCCTCCAGCTACTCCCTGTTCTAGTCAATCGACTGCCTGGGCACAGCCTGGACGAGAGGTCGGCCGATTATGATTTTTCAACGCCGAATCTGATTATTCGGCCAATTATTTTTTTATATATATTTTTTTTTATTTTATTTAGTTATGATAATGACAATTAAATAATACTGAATGAACACTTATTTTAACTTAATCTAATACATCAATAAAAAAATCAATTTAGCCTCAAATAAATAATGAAATATGTTCAATTTGGTTTAAATAATGCAAGATCAAAGTGTTCTTAGAATAAAAAGTGCAATATGTGCCATAAAAAGCTAACGTTTAAGTTCCTTGCTCAGAACATGAGAACATATGAAAGCTGGTGGTTCCTTTTAACATGAGTCTCCAATATTCCCAGGTAAGAAGTTTTAGGTTGTAGTCATTATAGGAATTATAGGACTATTTCCCTCTATACCATTTGTATTTCATTAACCTTTGACTATTGGATGTTCTTATAGGCACTTTAGTATTGCCAGTGTAACAGTATAGCTTCCATCCCTCTCCTCGCTCCTCCCTGGGCTCGAACCAGGAACACAACGACAACATCCACCCTCAAAGCAGCGTTACCCATGCAGAGCAAGGGGAACAACTACTCCAAGCGAGTGATGTTTGAAACACTATTAGCGCGCACCCCGCTAACTAGCTAGCCATTTCACTTCGGTTACACCAGCCTCGTCTCGGGAGTTGATAGGCTTGAAGTCATAAACAGCGCAATGCTTGACGACTACGAAGAGCTGCTGGCAAAACGCACGGAAGTGCTGTTTGAATGAATGCTTACG